>NW_028261382.1:144777731-145025231 GCF_051295495.1 Thamnophis sirtalis | reverse complement strand
CTCATTAGAGATATGGAATGACTAAAGATGCTTTGGATTCACTGTGGGCACCCTCGTATTTGTTAGCAGCTCCTGTAAGGAATCTTGCCCTTTTCTGGGATTGCACAGTTGCTATATGGAATCAAGAAAATATATATTTGAGTTACAGAGGTGTTGAGGAGGTGGCAATGTTTGATTGCATCCTATCAACATATCCATAACACCACCTGAACTCAAAATATTTTTCTAAATCCTGTAACTACAGTGTCAACCCAGGAAAAGGTGTGGCTCCTTTAAGGAATTTTCCAGTGAGGGTAGGGTGCCGGTGCAAGTTCTGAAACACCTTGCCTGTTTTGGATCTGGCTATTACACAGCTTTAATTACTTTATCTATTATCTTAAGGGAACAAATAACATCAACTACTTTAAGTATACTAAATTGCAGTAGATGAATCTTTGAATTTTCATTACCAATCCTAAATTGCATTGGCAATACAAAACAAAGTATATAACATTTGGTTTCTCCAAAGAAGTGTCCAAATGATAGCAACCTAAGGTAGCTAAGAATACCTAAAATAAAATATAAACTGCCAGCACCAAAATATATTGAAAAAATAATAATTGTATGTAATAGGCAGGCAGGAAATGCAAAGCGCACAGTCTTGCTAAAGATGCAGTTTCTATTAATTGATTTTTTTATTAAGAAAAAAATAAAAATCATCTCCTTGGTTGATCGGTTAGGTTAAGTGATAAATACCAGTCAACACATCTTATCTACTTTTGTGGCTTTGCGATGAAAGCGCAAGTAGACCAGAACATTTGAAATGTTTAAGTTTATTCTGCACAGAATAAACATTTTTGTTCCTGTCATTCCAAATTAAGCAGATTTGTTACGCGTTTGAAAGAAATCACATTGTTCTGGAAAAAGAAGTAACAATATGTAATAGTATTTTTTTCTAAACTGCTTCTTTACATGTTTAAGGTACTGATCTAGAAAAACTCTGTTTTAAATTTACTTGAATAAACTTGAAATTACTTAAATAAACTTGAATTGAATTTAAATTAAGATGATATACATTGTTTTAAACAAATGTAAGACCATTTATTATATTATTTACAAATTATAGAACTGTTTAAATAGACATTTATTTAAAGTATGTTATTAAGATATTGATGTACTGCCAAATCCACAAAGACTCTGTGGATTTACAACATCCCATATAAAACCAAATATATAAAATAAATCAATTATGAAAACATTCATTAACACTGATATCTGCAATCCAACAATCTTAGACATTAAAATGCTATGGAAAAGTTCCATCTTAAATGTCTTGTTGAAGACAAAGTTCATGCCATCTGATTTTCCAGATGGAGGTTAATTAGCAATAGCAATAGCAATAGCAGTTAGACTTATATACCACTTCATAGGGCTTTCAGCCCTCTCTAAGCGGTTTACAGAGTCAGCATATTGCCCCCAACAACAATCCAGGTCCTCATTTTACCCACCTCGGAAGGATGGAAGGCTGAGTCAACCCTGAGCCGGTGAGATTTGAACAGCCGAACTGCAGAACTGCAGTCAGCTGAAGTAGCCTGCAGTGCTGCATTTAACCACTGCGCCACCTCGGCTCTAATTGCACCCGGATGAATCAAAGATCGCCCAATACTATTTCCTAGTCATTTCATTGCAATCCCACATGCTGAGAAAACCTCAACAGCCCAATTCAAACTAGTTCTACCTGAAGAAGGTGGTCCTGAAGGTACCTTGGTGTCAAGTCATTAAGGGTTGTGTAGGTTAAAAGCAGTTTTTCAACTTCTGGTCAGAAGCGTACTGAAAACCAGTGCAACACACAGAACTAATCATAATGTGAAAACAACAGGCAGGTACTACATTTTACATCAATGATACCTTAAGGTAGTCTTAGTCTGCATAGACAGTCCATAGTAAGTGAATTGAAATAGTCCTTTAAGTAATAAGAGTAAGAATTACTCCCATCAGGACCTCCAGATCAGAGGTGGGTTTCAAATCTCGGCACTACCAATTTGCATGCGCAGAAATGTCCGGGTGGGTGGTGGAGCCTCCCACTGCCGCCACTCCTGGTTCGGCTGATCCGGGCCGAACCGGAAGCAACGCACTTCTGCTCCAGATCCAGAAAGAGCTCACAGAATCTGGGAGAAGAACTTTAGCACTTCTGTTGGTAGAGTATTGCATGCACAGCTCCTGATGGCCAATAAGAAAACTTCCCTGCACCTTACTCCCAAAAGGAGAGTGGTGTTTTCTTAAACAAGACCACTGGAAATCAATCTCCTTACACAATAATGGATTCCAAATCCACCATTATGAACAGGCAATGATATTCCAAAATCAACCCTGCACTGAGGTCTAAGAAGGTTGGCATTCTGCCATACAGCAAGATGCCACACAATCCCAATTTAGTCCTACAGCCCAATTTCATATACAGGCATTCATAGCCTATCATCTCTAGAGAAGGGCCTCTGGCCAGTAGAAGATAAATTGTGGTTCATTGCCTTCTGACTTTTCTATCTTGGAACCGCTTTCATTTTGAAATAGAAAAGCTGGAAGAGCAAATCACTGATAGACCAACTCCATCCAACAGATTTCGATGGTAATACCAGGTGGCATCTATCTTCAACGCATGAATGAATGCAGTTTAATTGTTAATATAATTATAAATTGTGTCATTTATCAGGAACAGGCCAGGATTCACCTTCCTTCTTCATCACCTTCATAATTTTTTTCATCAATACAAGTTTTATGTGAACTGGAGGCAAAAATATCTTTCTTGGGTCAATAAGTATTTCATGTGCCATGTTTTTCTGTCCTAGAACCAAATTCTTTTTCATATAATGCAACTCTCTTGCATGCTTGTTTCTTTCACATATGTAACAACAGTCGGCTTGGTATATCTGAGCTGCATTCCAAGCAGTAGATCAGTACTTTTAGATCTCCACAGATATTGGAGATCTTGATGTACCAGATGTGCTTCAACAACAGCTCCATGTTTTAATGTTTCTTTTATATGTGCAGACTATTGCCAAAAGGTACTGAAAGTATACATTGCCACTTGTAAAAACAGATTTCCATAAAATGGTGTGGGATAGGCTAAATGTGTGTTTATTTTCATGTTTAATAGCCCAAAATCTATAAGATATACTCAAAACTAGGAAGTAAAATATTTGTTTTACATTGCAACAGCTTTGCATAAGACACTATTTTCCATTAGCAGTCAATGAAAATTTATTAGGTAAATCACACTCTTAACAAAAGCATATAAAATATTTATGCTGTAGAAATAAACTACAGTATTTCCATAAATCTTCTGGAATTGTTGTCATGGTTTCTTTCAGGGATAGTTTTTTTTTGTAGCTGATAAACAAAGCAAGTTAACTAGTCAGTTTTCTGAAGTCCACAACTGAAGCTACACTTACCGGCATAATGCACTGGAATTTCTATCTTCGGCCCTATGACATAATGGCCCTCTTCTAGACTATGAGCTGTAATAGTTGTCCATTGTCGGCATGAATGAATCAATAGATAATCACTCTCTCGAAGACCATCTATAGGTTCTCCTACAAAAAGAGATTAAAGTTTAAGTCATGTTTGATTAATTATTAAAGTAATAGCAATAACAATAGCACTTATATACTGCTTCATAGTTCTTTACAGCCCTCTCTAAGCAGTTTACAGAGTCAGCATATTGTCCCCAACAATCTGGGTCCTCATTTTACCAACCTTGGAAGGTTGAGTCAACCTTCTTTTTCGATTAATGATTAAAGTAAATTAATCTTAAACTTTTTAGGTGTACAGCCTAACTATTTAGGTTGTACACTGTAGAAAGTAAAAATTGAGCCCACAGTTTTAATCCTAATCTAATCTAATGTAATCGAACCTCTGCAATAGATTTATTACACGGCCAGTTCCTGTCAACTCTGTCCTGCACTCTACAATACTAAGCAAAGCTGAATACTAATTGAGCTGTTATAAGGATTATAGCATTATTTTTATCCAATTTGGTCCTATACAAACCAATTAGTTAATTTAACGTGATTTAAATTAGATTTTACTGCTTTGGCCTTATGAAACTAATTATAGGAAGTCATTCCCATATCATCATTTTTACTTAATTTTAGAGAAAATTATACTTTCCTACTTTTTCCCAACTTAAACATTATCCATCACAAATTCCTGATTGGTGATTCAAGCAGATATTTTTTGGTTGTGCAACATGAACAACCACTGTGTTACTGCTGTACTCCAATATAATTCAGCTGTTTCCCCATCTGTTTTGTAATCCATCCTATGTGGGAACCAGGTCACTTAAGACTATGTTCATGGCAAACCTATTTGTACTGTACCTCCTTCCTATTCACTGTTGTTGGGTGGCAAAATTATAATGTGTGGTTTCAAGTTGATTACCTGCTTACATATAATATTTTCACTCCTCCTGGTAAAGAGAAGTTCACAAATTAATGTAAATCTATACTTTGTTATACAGTTTTTCTATCATTCTCTTACTTTCCTTTTTTGAAAGAAAAATCATATCACTCTGAACTAGAAGATTCACCAATCTGATACTTCATCGAGGAGGTTCTACTCAACTAGAATATGCTCTATTGAGATAAAAGGAATTCTATTTGATACAGAGAGATGATCTGAATCAAGCTTGCACTCAATCCCGACAAGACTCAGTGGCTATTGATGCTCCCTCCCAAGATGGTCCAGCTATTCCATCTCTCAGCCTGGGGGGTGAAAGTATACGCCCCTCAGAGAGGGTCCGCAATTTGGGAGTCCTCCTGGATTCACAGCTGACGCTAGAACATCATTTGTCGGCTGTGACCAGGGGGGGCTTCGCCCAGGTTCGCCTGGTGCGCCAATTGCAACCCTATCTAGACCGGGAGGCCCTTCGGATAGTCACTCACGCCCTCGTCACCTCAAGACTGGATTACTGTAACGCGCTCTACATGGGGCTGCCCTTGAAGAGTGTCCGAAGACTCCAGTTAGTCCAGAACGCAGCCATGCGAGCGATTGCGGGTGTACCTAGGTACACCCACGTCACACCTATCCTCCGCGAGCTGCACTGGCTTCCCATTGGTCTCTGGACACACTTCAAAGTGCTAGTCATTACTTTTAAAGCCCTACATGGTATCGGACCTGGCTACTTGAGAGACCGCCTCCTGCCAATTACCTCCCTGAGGCCTATAAGATTGCACAGATTAGGCCTCCTCTGGATTCCATCTGCCGGTCAATGTCGGCTGGCGACTCCCTGGGGGAGGGCCTTCTCTGTTGCTGCTCCAGCCCTATGGAACGATCTCCCCGTGGAGATCCGGACCCTTACTACCCTTCCGGCCTTCCGCAAAGCGACCAAGACCTGGCTATTCCGGCAGGCCTGGGGCTGTTGAAGTTGTCCAGCCCCACCCTCAGTTGTGAATGTTGTGATCTTTTAATGTTGTCTTGTTTTTGTATGTCCTTCCCTCCCCCTTTTTTACTGTAAGCCGCCCTGAGTCTCTTTGAGAGTGGGCAGCATACAAATTAAACCAACCAATCAATCAATCAATCTGAATTACCCTCCTAATAAGGAGCACCAGCATCAAAGGGTGAAACCTATCTAGAAGTTCACCCCATCTAGAAGTCAGAAAGAGAAGTGTTCTTGAAAGAAAAGAGCCAAATCTCTGCTATTGGTTGGGATGCATCCTTACACATGAACCTTACTGGGACTTAAGAGATCAGGCTATAAAACTCTTTAAGTCAGGCTTGCGGGCTGTAAAATAATACCTGAAACTAACTCTTCAAACTTTTAATCTCATAACCTTGCTGTTTTGACTATCATCATATTACGATAAATCTTGGTCTTAACTTCCCTTAGATAAGACACTAATAGGAACAGAAGAGAGGATGATAAAAGACTTGTATAGCTCTTTATTGAGTATTAAATTAGAAGAAGAATAAGTGAAAGAAGCAATGATAGCTTGGGCAAAAAACTGTGGTTATACAATAGAATTAGCTAAATGGCAGAAATTATGGGATAGAAATTATAAATTAACGATGTCAACTGCATATAAAGAGAATTTGTATAAGATGTTTTACAGATGGCACTAGACACCAGCTAGACTGGTGAAGAAGTTTAAAGACAAATCAGCTAAATGTTGGAAATGTCATCAGATACCTGGCTCATACTATTGTATGTAGTGGACTTGCATAGAGGCAAAAAAAAATATTGGACTAAAATATGTACGTGGCTGGAAAAGATGATACAACAACCTATTGACTTAAAACCTGAAATATTTTTGTTGGGGATTTTACAGAAAACCATAGTAAAGAAAATGTATATTTGATTGTCCATGTTATAACAGCAGCTAGGATTGTATTTGCACAAAATTGGAAAAGTAAAGAGATCCCTATAGAGGAGAATGTGATTAGGAAAATACTAGAATGTGCAGAAATGAATAGAACACTGGTTATCAAAGAGAAAGAACATACTGATTATTATACAATTTGGGAATTATTTTGCCGATGGTTAGAGAATAGACATAAGAATTAAAAGTAAAAGAAGATGTGTAAAATACAATGTATTAATAGTTAATATAATTAATAGTTAAATAAATCATGAGGATTGTTATAGTATCAGCCATTTAAGGAATTGGAAATTAAGCTAAGAATAGATTAAATAATGATTGTAAATTTTAATTGTTGGCACAAAATATTTGTACCCAGATGACACACTGTTTAATGGAAAATGGATTGCTTATATCAACATAAAATAAAATAAAGATATTTAAAAAAACTTCCCTGAAAATCTAGGTTTTTGTTGAAGTGTTTTGTTTAAGAGCCCTCCAAGCAGAACTGGGTTTGACTGTCAGACAAACAAACAGAACAGTTTCTATGTTGTGATGGGAGGGAGTTGTTCATTATGATTCATTCACAAATTGCAAACGAAGTATCCAGTTTAGTGGCTATAGCAAGATTCTGCGTGTTTGCAATTAGGATTCACATGTATAGCTGAGTTTCCTGTCAACGGCAGTTTCCCATGTCATCAATTCAACAAACACAATAACTTTTCCAAATTAGTAAATGGGGGGAGAAAAATTGAAGTTTTTTCCCTCAATATTTTATGAGTTATAAGACAAATCCTGACACATACTTAACAGCAGTAAGAAAATATGTCTACAAGTATTTGAAATTTGGTATAGATAGATGTGACCAAAATGTAAGTTTGAAAATATTCTGTTTTTAGGTGATGAGACAAACAGATGAAAGGCAAATGTTGTTCTTTGGATTATTTGTGTAAAAATTCAAAGATAAACTCAATTAAACTCTTAAAGATAAAAATAGAAATATTTTACAAACCATGAAATTATTACTTGAGGGCCTGTTCAGTACAACATTTTATATAACTACAGGTTTGTAAAAGATTTGATTTTTCATATATGTTTGACTAAGCACAAATTCTGTAAGAAATGCTATTGTACTACTATCTTTAAAATGATTTTTTTTAAATTCAGGCCACTTCCTCTTGTACCATAGCTTTCTCTAGCAATAAATGGCAACAGATAAGTTATTGTTCTTCATTGATCAAGAAGGCATCTATTGCATTCCCCTTGTAAACAAAAAGCTAAGCATGTTTTCTTAGGAGGAATTTGAAGAGGACTTGGTGGAAGGAAGAGAACTGACTCAGCTTATAGCATTCACTAATACCAATTAAATGCAGCCAAATCCTTCTTCCTTCCTTCGCCTATCCCAGTGAAATACAGAGCAAATACTCCTACTTGATTTAGTCATTATCATAATTTCTTTTCTGTCAGCATTTCTTCAGTTTCTTCCCTCCACATATGCTCTTTTGCCTGATTCTCTGCTTGTGGTTCCACAGCCACCATCAACTTTTAGACCATTTCTTTTCTGACCGAAATCATGGAGTTTATCTTAAATTAATTAAATTAAATTAAATCACACAAAATAATTGTGCGTCATTATATAAGCAACCAGCTCATAAACAGAGAGTGAACGTAAGTCTTTCATTATGCACTGTAGATCTGGGATAACTATCATCCTATCTTTTTTGCTACTACCTAAGGGTGATAAATCCATACTTCTGTAGTGATAAATTCCACATTTTTGGTATGTACAGATAGTTCTCATTTAATGACCATTCACTTAGCAAATATTCAAGGTTATAGTGGTGCTGAAGTAGTGATAGTTACTAGTGGTCCTTGAAGTTCCAGCTGTGTCACCACCCACATAGCTATTTGATTGTGATCTGAGCCTTGGCAATCAGCTCACATTTATGATGGTTGATGCATCCTAGGATCACATGATTTCCTCTTAAAACTTTCCCTGACAGCTTCCCACAAGCAAAGTCAATGGGGAGCCAGCAGGAAAGTTGCGATTTGCTTTGGTAAGTCACTTACCCCCACCCCAACCCCACTTGGCAACAGCTACACCTGACCATGCTGCACTCCTGCTGTGGCTTCCAGGCCACCCATGTTCGTGCCTTACCTGCCAGCTTGTGAGGCACCTGGGAGTGATATAATGGCTTGCAATCCTCGCTTAAGAGCATTAATAAGGAGTACTGGATTGTTGTCCCTAAGCAATGCGGTCACATGAGGTTGCACTGTATGACCACATTACTTATCAACAGAAATTCCAGTCTCAATTACCATGGTTAAATGACAACTACTATAATAGTACCTTTTACTATGTAAATATTACTACTGGTAGTAAATATTTAATATGTAAATAGAACATTTACATTCTTAAACTGTAATAATCTTGTAATACCTTTTAACAGTTTAATCAACAGATAATATTTTAGCATGGTGTGCAATTACAGTGGGGGGGGGGAGATGGAAAGACTATGGCAAAGTTAGTTTCAAATGCAAGTTAGTCTGATCCTAGGTGCTAACTTGGCTAAGCATAACTTGGCAAAGTGGGTATATTTAAAAATCTACCTACTACTCATCAGTAGTATAGAATTACAATTGCCATGATTACAGCCAGCAGGATATTTGGAAGGGGATGATAAGCCTTCTCTTACCATAATACTCCAACCAGCCACTGTCGAGACATGCTGGATTATAAATCATCTTCCCTCCCAAATTGCTTTAAGACAGGACACAAAATGGGATTCCTAAATATGCAGAAGTCTCTTCTTTTGGACACAGCAAATTAGGAACGATATCAATTGTACTCCTACATATCTGAAATGCTAGGTTAAAAACTTATAGGCTGTGAGAATCATAGGAACAGCATAAACCTGCAGTTTTGTCGCATTTTATTTGACAATACCTCATTATGCTTTAAGGGATTATAGAGGAGACAGGCAAAAGTTTAACAAAGCCTCTGATTCGCAGAAGAACCTTCAGTTTAAATTGAAAGAACCATTTCCAATTTTCATTTGATCAATTAGAGTAGCTGTATTCCCGAAAGTTAAGTTACAAACCAACTGTTATACTGCCCTTGTCCTCAGAAGATTATTGTTCTTAGTGTTTTGAGTATGGAGGGTGTGTCTGTGTGTGTGTGTGTGTGTGTGTGTGTGTGTGTGTGAATGTTATCATTTCTGTTTTCAACCAGTAACACAGAATGAATGCAGCCCTTTAATGAACTTTAATTTTAATTAAATAAAACAATTTGAATTTTAGTATATTTAGCATATTAATCAAATGCCTGTTTTTTGCTCAATTTTGCCTCCCCCCAGCCCCCAGGAGCGCTCTATAAGCTTCTTAATGCTTTTTTTTTGACAAAAAGTGGGCTGTTTTTTGCTCATTTTTAATCCCCCCGGAACACTCTACTAGCCCTCTAAAGGCTATTCATGCCCTTTGTTTGGGAAAAAAGGGCCCATTTTCGCAAAAAACGGGCCATTTTTGGGAGGTTTGCAGAGTGCAAAAACTTTTTTTAAAAAAATTTGCCTCTTCAAAATCTTGGTGTGTCTAATGAATAGCTACAGTTAAAGAAACTATATTTTTTCAACAGGGCAATTCCAGTTCGTAACTTGAGCCATTTATTGCTATCCATACATCAGACATCTTTTGTATTTTATACAAAATAGGCATAATTTATTTTAATTACATGATTTTTTCCCCCTCAAACGTGGTCCAGTATCAATAACAATTTTATTTTCAATAAGAAGTACCTTCTAATTGGGCTGTAAGATCACTGCAGATGGGGACTGCAGCCAAGAAATTAAAAGACATTTGCTCCTGGGGGGAGGAGAGCTATGGCAAAGCTAGACAGCATACCAAGAAGCAGAGACATTATCCTTCTAACAAAAATG
The DNA here is from genome assembly GCF_051295495.1 of Thamnophis sirtalis. Taxonomy (NCBI): domain Eukaryota; kingdom Metazoa; phylum Chordata; class Lepidosauria; order Squamata; family Natricidae; genus Thamnophis; species Thamnophis sirtalis. The sequence goes on along the minus strand of NW_028261382.1, from coordinate 145,014,967 downwards.
TGTATAGTCAAGGCTATGGCATTCCCAGTTGCAATGTATGGCTGTAAAAATTGGACCATAAGAAAGGCTGAGCGCCAAAGAATTGAGTCCTTTGAACTATGGCACTGGAGAAGATTCCTGCATGGCTGGAGAGAGACCCTTCTCAAGGCCCCCCTGCAAAAAGTCCAACACTCGAGACACTGGAACCGTGACCGTGTCGAGCCATAAGTCCTCACACCACTTGGCGAATGTAGCCCAAGTAGAGTCGTATATCCTCATTGTCGAGGGACGTCGAGCAGCTTGGATGGTACGCACAACCTCGTCCGACAACCCCTCGGCCTTCAGCAGGTCCCCCTCAAGTGCCAGACGGCCAACTGGAGCCACTGGGGTTCCAGATGGACGATGGCCCCCTGGCTGAGGGAGACCTGAGCTGGAGGGATCCGCCACGGCGGGGACACTGACACGCTGACTAAGTTGGCGAACCACGACCTCCGGGGCCAATGAGGTGCTACGAGGAGAACTTCTGCCCCCTCCTCTATGATCTTGTGGAGAACTTGCGGAAGAAGAGGGAGAGGGGGAAACGCGTACAGGAGGCCCCGGGGCCAGCTGCAATGAAGGGCGTCCGTTCCCTCCACCCCCGGTGAATGGAAGCGGGAGAAGAAATGCTGTAGTTGGGCGTTGTCCTTGGCGGCAAATAGGTTGACTAGTGGAAGTCCGAATCTGTGAGACAGTTGATTGAACAGAGCAGGATCCAGCCGCCATTCTGCGGAGTCTATCATGGTCCTGCTCAGCCAGTCTGCTCGTGTGTTGTTCACCCCGGAGATGTAGTCAGAGCGGAGGGACTCCAGATGTCGTTCCGCCCAGTGACCCAGGGCTTCTACTTCTGCCATCAGTCTTTTGGATCTGGTGCCGCTCTGGCGGTTGATGTGCGCCTTCGTGGCCATGTTGTCCATCAGAAGAAGAACGTGGTGGTGACGGATGGACTGGTGGAAGTGCCGAAGAGCCAACTTCACTGCTCGCAGCTCCAGGAAATTGATGCTGCAATTCGATTCCGCTGGGGACCACTTGCCCTGAACCACGAGACGTCCCATGTGTGCTCCCCAGCTGGAGAGACTGGAATCTGTGGTAATGACCAACCGATCGGGCTCCTTGAATAGATGTCCTTTGAAGAGTGCAGGTGATGTCCACCACCGGAGGGACCTCTTCACCGTCTGTGGTATGGGAACCAGTCTGGTCGAATTGCTCCTGCTGGCTCTCTAGTGAGGTAGAAGCACTGCAGCGCCCTGGAGTGGAGGCGAGCCCAGGGAACGATCGACAGGCAGGAGATCATTTTCCCCAACAGCTGGGGGAGGAGGACAACCGGAACCTGCCTTGCCTGCATCACCTTGTGGGTCATGGACCTGAGGGCCTCTAACCTGTCCTGGGATAAGAAAACCCTGCAGGACACAGTGTCTATCACTGCCCCCAGATGGTTGATTTTGGTGGTGGGCGTGAGGTGGCTTTTCTCTAAGTTCAGGGAAAACCCGTGGTTTCTGAGTGTCCTCATAGTGACCTGCAGATCCCGCAAGTCCTGCTGCCTGGACGACGACTGAATGATGATTTCGTCCAGGTAGCATTGAAGCCTTATGGGCCTGCATCTGAGATGGGCCGCCACCACTGACAGGACCTTTGTGAAAGTCTTGGGCGCTGACCAGAGGCCGAATGGAAGGGCCCTGTATTGAAAGTGGCAGTGGCATAAAAGCGCAGGAACCTCCTGTGCCGGGGGTGAATGGGAATATGGAGGTAGGCCTCCCTCAGGTCGATAGAGGTGAGGAGGTCTCTCTGGCGGATCCCCGCCAGGATCGACTGAAGGGACTGCATCTTGAACCTCCAGTAGGCGATGTGCCTGTTGAGGTTCTTGAGGTCCAAGATGGCCCTCCACCCCCCGAGTTCTTTGGGATCAGGAAAAGAATGGAGTAATACCCGCTCCCTTCCTGGTTGGGTGGCACCTGCTCTATTGCACTGATCTCCAGGAGATGACCTCCTGGTTCATCTGCTCCCTCTTGATGGGAACATGAGGGGTAGGACACCTGATAAAGTTCCTTGGGGGAGGGGATAGGAATTCTAGAGAGACACCCTCCCGGAAAATTTGCAGGACCCAGGCATCCTGAGCTGTCTGAGCCCAATGGGAGGCGAACAGTTGAAGTCGGCCCCCAATGGGTGACGACTCGGGGAGTCACTTAGGTTTGCGGAAGGGCCTGTTGGAGGCGCACCCGCGATTGAATTTGCGAAATCCAAATTGTTGTCTGCCTCTGTCTCGAAAGACCTGTCCTGAGCTCTCTCCCCTGATTGTCCAGAAGACCTATTAGGGGAGGTGAAGGAAGAGGAGGTGGAAGGCTCGGAGGGCCGAAAGGACTGCCTCCTCGGATATGGGGCGGACTTATGGTCTTGCTTTTTAGAGGTTGACGGTAGGACCTTCCTCTTGTCCTTTGACTCAATGAGGTAAGGGTCCAGAACCTCTCCAAATAATTTTGATCCCTTAAAGGGAGCTGAAGCCAATTTCCATTTGTGCTTCTGGTCCGCTTGCCAATGTCGGAGCCAGAGCAAATGGTGGGACGTGACATTTGCAGCCAGAGCTCTGGAGGTGAATTTAGTGGCATTGAGGGCGGCATCCGCCGCATACTGTGAAGCCGCAATAAACTTGGTCACGTCCTGGTGGAGGCGTACGTCTCCCGCTGGGATTTTGTTCGCGAGTTCACGCAGCCAAATCACTGTGGCCCTGCTAAAGAATGAGGCGGAAGAAGATGCCCTAATGGCCCAAGCCACCGCAAGATGGGTCTTGTGGCAGAGCCAAGGTGGCGCAGTGGTTAAATGCAGCACTGCAGTGGTTAAATGCAGCACTGCAGGCTGACTGCTAGATCAGCAGTTCAGCGGTTCAAATCTCACCGGCTCACCGGCTCAGGGTTGACTCAGCCTTCCATCCTTCCGAGGTGGGTAAAATGAGGACCCAGATTGTTGTTGGGGGCAATATGCTGACTCTGTAAACTGCTTAGAGAGGGCTGAAAGCCCTATGAAGCGGTATATAAAAATCTGCTATTGCTATTGCTATTGCTTTTCCGCCTTCTTATCTTCTGCCTTGAGGCCCTCTAACAGGTCGGCAGGCAGAGAGGAATTGGAAGTAAGGACCGTAATAGGTGGATCCACAGCCGGAAGGGCCAGGAGATCCTCTAGGACAGGTTCCATAGTAAAAAGTTTCTTGTCCACCCCGCTGGGAGAGGACAATGTGGCAGGTTGGATCCACTGGCACTGTATGAGGTTTGGAATAAGCCAGGGACCGGCACCAACTCCTGTTGAGGAGTTGGGACATCAAACATGGCCGCATTTGGATTAACTGGGGCCGAATCAGCTGAAGGTGGAGCAGGCTTGGGTTTAATAACCACCATAGTGGTCATCTTGACCTTCCGAAAAACAGATTTGAACAGGCTGGACTTGAAAAGTCCCGAGAAGGAAGTGGCATCCGGGGTAAGATCCTCATCTTCCAAGAGCCCCTGCTCCACCTGGTTAGGAGCGTCCAAGGCCGAAGCCTCGCTAACCACGGATAACTCTAGGGAGGCATGACGAACCCGCTTAGCCGGGGGAGGCCCGCCCTGATCGGAGGTAGAAGCGACGGGAGCCACAGGTTTGTCACGCTCCTGCATGCCATCAGCTATGCCTTTGCGATGGCGCGTGCAACCACTGCTTGCATGTGGGCGGACAACTCGGGTTCTTGATCCGAGTATGGGTCCAAGCCAGCGGACTCCTCCATATGAGGTGGAGGGTCCTCAATCGACTCGCCCCAGGAGGGGTCCTCCGGGACAGGGTCTTGGTCGTGAGACCAAGAGGGGGCCAGGGATGGAGGTTCAGTCAACGACCGGTCCGGAGACAGGTCTTGGGACTCTACCTCCTCAGCCATTAGGGCTATAGGATTCCTCCTAGGGAGGGGAAGCACAAAGGATTCTCCAGCAGGAGTGTCCTTTGCCGCCAGGCCTTTTCAAACTGTTTGTCCAGAGCCCGTTGGTGTCTTTCAGCGTCTCTGTCCTCAGCCGCTGTATGGGCCTTGAGGGAACGAGTCTGGGTGGGGACCCTGCCTCTACCAGCCCCACTGGCCATGGAAGGGGGAGAAACCTTGTTAAGGCCTTGGGAGGGTCCTGGTCTACTGGCCGCAGGACCAGATGAACCTGGCATCTCCATTGTCAATGATTGCACAGGCTGCTGTCAAGCGCAGGCCGATAGCAGGAGTAGCTGAGGCTGTTACTGGCTACACTGCAACACAAAAAAAGAAAAATTCATACATTAAATTGTGCAATGGCAAACAATCAATTTAATCCACCCATTACATTGATGATACATAACAGACAGTGCCAGTGAGATGACATGGAGGTAGGGGCCTGCAGCATTAGGCTGACAGGCCAGTCAGGAAAGCAGGCAGGCCCAGGCCCTTGAGTAGGTAAGAAAAAAAGGGGCAAGTCCTGGGAACCCTCCCTGTGCAGGTGCGGTGGCCTCAGGTAGACCAGGGCCCCAGCGCCGCCTTGGTAGCGATGAGGGTGGCAGGTGGACAGGAGGCAACCCCAGGCTGGCCCCCTGCCACCCAGTGGCCTCCTGACTATAGCGTGGCTGTGCGGCCTGTAACTCAGCCAGAACGGGCGCGAAAAGGCACTTAAAATGGCCACCACGCCATGAGGGGAATTAAGGAGGCCAAGGCAGCGATCGACCTGTCGGCCGGCGATCGCGCGCTTCTCCACGGCAGGCTACAGTGGGAGCGGGCCAGAAAAAGCAAAAAAACTATGGAAAAACAATAAACAGGGAGCCCTGGGGCTGCTGGCTAGCGAAAAAGCCTCTACTGCGCCTTTTAAAAGCGTGCAGCAAGCCTCCGAAGCTGACCCAAACGGCATGGAGAGCCCTTCCCCCACAGCACACTTACCTCCTGGCCTCCTGGAGGCTCTTTTCAGCAGATCAGATCACTTTTACAAGGGTGGAAAGAGAGGGAATTAGAGGAAGATAAAGGGAAAAGTCAGGAAGGAAAGGAGGGTCCAAGCCAAAGAAATAGGATTAATTCAGCTGGAGCTCACACAAATGCTTCTGAACGGGCAAACTGAGGAAAAATTTCTGGAGGGAGATCACGCCAAGAGGCGTGGTCAGGGAAAAGTTTCCTCAGTTTCCAGGGCAACCAGACTGAAATAACCCATTGCTTGGACTCGTGTGCACAATCATTCCTTTTATAGTCTTGAGAGGAGCCTAATTACCACCAGCTGAGTGCAATTATCTCCTCTAACTGCGCAACTTTTCCTTACGCCTATTAGCTCTTCGGTGCCAGGTGTCCAGGAACAACTCCCTTGGCTCCTCCCCACTGCTCCAATGCATGACGTCCGGATCACCCTCCCTTGTCTCCTCCCACTGGTCCAAGGCTCAGGCGCCTCCTGGTGGCCAACCAGCCTCTCTGCGCCCTGCTCAGAGTCGGAACCCTGTCCAGGGTCCTCCACATCTTCCAGAGCTGACTCATAGGGCCCCTTGCTGTCGGAGTCTGGTGGCAGCTCCAATGGCTCCTGCTAGGCCACAACATACATACATACATACATACATACATACATACATACATACATACATACATACATACATACATACATACACACACACACACACACACATACACACACACTTTTATTATGTAAATATTACTACCGGTGGTAAATATTTACATTGTGTGTGTCTATGTGAAAACTATTTCCAATAATATCTGTATGTCAATATATTATAGGTGGATTACTATATACAATGAAAAGTGGACAAGAACTTGAGGAGTTTCTGATAAATTAATATTAAGAATATAAAACAGAAATTCAAATATTTGAGTGCCATTAAGCAATAGTATTTTCCAGCAAATATTTTTCTGTGCTTATTTATTTATTTATTTATTTATCTTGTATGCCGCCCACTCCCGGAGGATTCCGGGCGGCTCACAAAAGACAAGGGAAAGGGGGGAACAAGACAAAGACAACATATTAAAAACAAAACCAACATTCACAATTTCTATGGAGGTAGATGCTTCTCAGCTCCCCCCAGCCTGCTGGAACAGCCAGGACTTGGTGGCTTTGCAGAAGGCCGGGAGGGTAGTAAGGATCCGGATCTCAACAGGGAGCTCGTTCCAGAGGGCCGGAGCTGCAACAGAGAAGGCTCTCCCCCGGGGAGTCGCCAGCCGACATTGGCTGGCAGATGGAATCCGGAGGAGACCCAACCTGTGCGATCTAATTGGTCTGAGAGAGGTAATCGGCAGGAGGCGGTCTCTCAGGTACCCAGGTCCGATGCCATGTAGGGCTTTATAGGTAGCGACCAGCACCTTGAAGCGGATTCAGAGACTAATAGGTAGCCAGTGCAGCTCGCGGAGGATAGGTGTAACATGGGTGTACCTTGGTGCACCCACAATCGCTCGCGCAGCTGCATTCTGGACTAATTGGAGTCTTCGAACACTCTTATAAAATGCATACTGTATTTATTTAAGGAAAGTTACTCTGCATTAAATTGTATTATAAAGCAGGCAGATATTGGGCGTGTGTAAGTTTTGCTGCTCCTCAGTCATCTGCTTTGTCTATTGCTGGGAGGTATGTTGTCATGCTAGAGAAGAGAACTCCTCTTTATTCCTACCTGATTGTGAGGAAGAAGCTTTCTGTGTGTCTGCCATCACAGAGGTTTGATTGCACAAATAGTTCATCTCATTGCCTTTGAATGTATGCAGGCATAGGTTTAAAAAATTGCTTATTCCTACATTAGATGCATCTTTTTGCCTTAGTATCTACCAGGCTCTATCCATTAGAACAGAACAGAACAGAACAGAACAGAATAGAATTCTTTACTGGCAAAGTTTGATTGGACACACAAGGAATTTGTCTCTGGTGCATATGCTCTCAGCGTACATAAAAAGACAACATACATTCATCACAAATCATAAGGTATTTGGAATGAATATATATTCCAAATAAATACATGCTGCAGGAAGTTAGCATGTTATACTAGCCCCGGGTACCATATTTGCTTCCAATAATGTTTCTTATTTTGTTTTCTAAGATTTATTGAGATGCAATCTTAGAAAATAAAAAGAGTGGTTTCTTTTAATTCGTCACTTTTCTTGGAAGGGTAAGCTGAAATGAGAAGATGCAAGGACATGAGGGAAGGGATTAATATTCCAACTCTGCCTTTTAACACGAGAGAGAGAGAGAGAGAGAGAGAGAGAGAGAGAGAGAGAGAGAGAGAGAGAGAGAGAGAGAGAGAGAGAGAGAGAGGGAGGGAGGGAGGGACGGAGAGGGAGGGAGGGAGAGAGAGAGAATGAATGAATGAATGAATGAATGAATGAATGAATGAATGAATGAATGGATTTTTAAAAAAATCAATTGGCTGGAGATGTCATTATCATAAATGGCAGGGGAAAGATATTGCTTTTACAGCTCTGTAAATAGAGTACAAGGCCACTGCCTCTTTGCCCTAGTATAGGAGCAAATAAGAAATCCATTTCCCCATTCACTGAGATGACATTTTCTGTGCCCATGTGGGAGAAAAAATAAGCAGATATGAACTAAATCAGCCCACTCTCACTCAATTCATTGTATGCCCAAAATATTTAGCATATGATCTTTCAGACAAGTTTGAGGAAGCAAAGAAGCAACCTGCTTGCTCAAAAGAAGCAGCTTTAATTAGATTTATGTTTGTATACATATATATGGTTACATCATTTATGGTATTCCATACTATTTATCTTCATACTCAACTGAAAAATCAGTGAAGTAAATGAGACAGGTGTTTTTAATTTTTTAATTTAATTAAATTTTAATCTAAACAAAACAAAACCATAACTTAGACAGCCACAAACATGTGCTTCTTAAAGATTGTTTTTATTATGGTTGAAAAAAATGAATGTCCTAACTAGCATCGTGGAAACATTTTATATTTAATGCAAACGTGAACGAACTGTGGAGTCTCTTCTATTGAACAGACTGTGTATAGTGTCATACAGATACAATGAACCCTTGTTTACCAAACCCAATGCAGTGAACATTACATGCTTGAGACTGTAAAAGAATGTCCATATATTCTTTCAAGTCATGAGACCAAAAACACAATATAGAGCACAAAATTGTAGTACTGTAGTTTGCCTGAATCTGACCAAAATTTATCCCATCACTAAAGCCATTATTTAACATTTTGAAAAATGTGTTCATTCGCGCTACAAAAACCAGAGTTCACATAGAATTCTATATTTCTTAGAAGTTACAAATTATATCAATATATCCATAAATCTCAAGTCTGCCCGCTGCATAATAACTTAAGCCTTCCTATCTGGATGCATATATTGTTTTAAATTATAACATGATTGGTTTAATTTATCAGTAAGTGTGAATGCAACTTTAACACATTATTTAACAAACCATACATAATAAGAGCCGTGGTGGTGCAGTGGTTAGAGTGCAGTTCTGCAGGCTACTTCTGCTGATCACTGGCTGCCAGCAGTTTGGCAGATCGAATCTCACCAGGCTCAAGGTTGACTCAGCCTTCCATCCTTCCAAGGTGGGTAAAATTAGGACCCAGTTGGGGGCAATATGCTAACTCTGTAAACCGCTTAGAGAGGGCTGTAAAGCACCGTGAAGCAGTATATAAATCTAAGTGCTATTGCTATACTTACTTAGCACTATTTTTGAAGCCAATCTCATCTATTGAATACATTTAAGATACAGAAGGATCTTGACAGACTTGAACATTGGGCCCTATCTAATAAAATGAAATTCAATGGTGAAAAAAGTAATGTTCTACAGAAAGCAAATGCATAGGTATAGTATAGTGGTACCTGGCTCAATAGTAGTAATTGTGAGAGAGATCTTGGAGCTCTAGTGGACAATCACTTAAATATTATCCAACAGTGTGCTGCTGCTGCCAAAAAAACCAAAGTAGTCCTAGACTGTATTAACAGAGGGATAGAATCAAGATCACGTGAAATGTTAGTACCACTTTATAATGCCTTGGTAAGACCATGCTGGGAATACTGCATCCAGTTTTGGTTGCCCCGATGTTTAAAAAATGTTGAGATTCTAAAAGAGTACAGAGAAGAGCAACAAAGATGATTAGGGGACTGGAGGCTAAAACATATAAAGAATGGTTGCTGGAATTGGGAATGTTTAGTTTAATGAAAAGAAGGACTAGGGGTAAAATTATAGCAGTGTTCTAATATCCAGGGGTGGGTTGCTGCCAGTTTTACTACTGGTTCACAATCCTTCGTGCATGCGCAGAACAATTTACAGTGAACTGCGCCTGCACAGTCATTAAAAACCAAAATGTTGGCGACCCAGCAGCAGTGAGGGAACCAGTTTGGGGTGTGCCAGGCCGGGGTCGCTGCAGGTTCTGTGACCCAGGCCTGAATTCCACTACTGGTTTGGCCAAACCGGGAGCAACCCACTTCTGGGCTGTCACAAAGAAGAGGAAGTCAACCTGTTGACTCTATTGAAGGCAGGACAAGAAGCAACGGATGGAAACTATTTTTTATTACTAAATTTATAAGACGTTTATTTTCTTTATGCTGCAATTGCTTTTTATTGAAGTCAATTTCATGTTATGTCCATGTACAGTAGCACCAAATACCTAGCATCTTACAGCTGCCTCTCAGTGTCAGCACTCCTCCATTGAATAATTAGGGAAGAAAATCACGAGACTCCATTGATAGAAATCAAGTGTACTTTTACTAATTATAAATGATTAGAAGCGTAGCAAAGCGAAGACTGATTATTTAGGCGCGAAAGCAAATGATATATAGAATAACCCATTCCCCACCCCTTGGCATCCCAGTTACAGTCCAATCATAATTCTTCCAAGTGTCAGGTGTGAGATAACTTTGAAAGGCATCACCCAGATGGAATGTCGGTGCCGTTGGCCTTGGCGGGAAACCTCCTCCGCATGCAGGCAGCAGAACTCCAGAATCCTCCTCCAGCACAATAAGTAATTCCCTTCCAAATACCATGCCCCCCTCCCCGTTTCAATGGCAGCCGAAGCAGCAGCAAAGCAGAGGCTGACACTCAGTCTTAGTCACCAGAACGTATGTGATTATCTTGAGTTTCTACTGTTAGATCAGACCTGATTAGGACAAGATATTTGAATTGTCCATTTAGAACAGGATAGGCAGCCTGAGTGCCATAATACCATATTTTTCGTAGTATAAGACTTTTCCCCTCAAAAAAGAGGCTGAAAATCTGGGTGCATCTTATACACTAAATACAGCATTTTTTGCCTCCCAAAACCCGCCTCCTTCCCAAAAATGGCTATGAATAGCCTTTTAGGAGGCTTTCAGAGTTCTCCTGGGGGCTGGGAAGGGCAGAAATGAGCAAAAAATAGGCTCTTTTTTTGCTTGTTTTTGCCCACCCCCACGGAGCATTCTACAAGCCTCCTAAAGGATATTCATGCCTTTTTGGGAAAAAAACGGGCCTCTTTTCACGAAAAACGGGCCATTTTTGGGAGGACTGCAAAGTGGAAAAACTTTTTTTTTAATTTGCTTCTTCAAAATCTTGGTGCGTCTTATACTCCGAAAAATACGGTAATCTAAAACTTGCTTAGAGGACCAGTCTTGGCTATAACATATTTCTTTTCCTGACCAGAAACTTTTTCCAATCAGGAAAGTAACATGATGTGCAATGGACATGATACATAGACAACTGTGTCATGTGGGCAGCTGATGATCCTGGCTCCTTGCTGTACCTCTTCTTCCAGTCACTAGGAGAAGGAAATGCCAATAGCAGCAGAGGCCAGAAAATCAGGACTGGCAGATGTTCTCTGACAAGACAGCCAAAGTAGAATATTGTCCAAAGTGAAGTGCCTTGGATATAAGTGAATCTAGTTCTGTCCATTGAAATGGCTGGTTCAGGGGATGTGGTAAATTCACAAAGATTGTTAAGCATCAGGCCTGTAGCTGCTACTTTGAGCTGAAAACTTGAGATTGATGCATCTGGTAACTGCACTGTATACCAAGAAGTTTTATGCTGCAAATGAGGGTGCTGGCTATGATCTGCCTACTAATAACAGTCTGTGTGTACTGAGAATGCAGGTTTAATTGGCATCCTTTGATGGTTTCTGTAAGTCCACGTTTAATCCTCAACCCAAAGGAACTGTAATACAGCACAGCAGAGCTATGCAAATCTGTGTTGAGGCAACTTGGCAGCATCTGTTCAATCAGTAATTCCTTGCTGTGGCCACTTGTATGGAAGAAATTGACAGAAGTAGAACAAAATGGCTGGATACACTGCAATTAAGTGGCTACATGAAGATTGCTTTGAGTCGCTTCTCAGCTGTACTTTCTCAGGTGGTGCAATGTCCACAATTAAAATGCCACCGTACTGGTTAACTTGATCCATCAAAGTCTCTTTATAAAGATTTTAAATAATACAGAAATACTAGCAATAACAATAATAGTATGCCAGCACTTTATAAATATTTATGCTGCCTAGTAAAAGAAACACTCTGCCTGCTATATGATATAAGCATAATATAGGTAATATATAGCCACAGCATACACATTATTCTGTTTTTAAATGACATGATGGGTATACTTGAATTTCATAGCTATTATGATTTTTACAAAACCTGTTTTGTAGATTTTGCTCAGATCTTTTGCTAAAACTAAAGTAGATGTAAAAAAAAAAGTATATCATAATTCTACCTACTAAAGAACTATGTATTAATTTTCACCCAGCTTACAACAAAAACAGACACTATGATCCATATCTTATTTCATTTGTGATGAATTCTTCCCGCTCCTGCCTGCCCTGTTGCCCATGGAGCCGTGGAGCTGGTGAGTCTGAGTCTGTGTCAGTGTGATTTGGGACTGGGCGGCTGGCCTTCTGGCTGCCGCCATTGCCATCCTGATCGCGGCTCCCCCTCCCTCCCTCTTCCCTCGCCGCGGCTTGGACATCGTTGCCGCTGGGTGTCTTGATTGGTGTGGGCCCTTTTCTATCATCGCTCCGGCTGCTGCGCCCTCGGCTCTTTGCACCTTATGATCTGAAGCATGCCAGGCCAGGGGGAACTGCTACCGTGCCGGCTGCTCTGCACACTGCTCTGCGACATATGGCCCCACAGAGAAGGAGGACAAGGATGAAGAGAATGGGGAACCTGCTTTTCCCAACTAGCACCAACTCTCTCAGCCCCCTTAAACTTTTACGCCATTTTCAGACTATGCGGGGGAAAGAACAAGAAATCCTCCCCCCCCCAATTATTCTGGCCCCCAGCCGCCTCAGACTGCACTGACCGTCTGTGTTTTGCGGTCTCAAGAACGGCATTTTAACTTGTGTGCTGAGTGTATGATTGTACGATTGTGGGAGTGAATGGGCCTATTTTAAATTAATTAATTTAACTACTTTTTACTGTATTGTATTTTTAATGACTACTGTGGGGTGTGTTTGTGCAGAATGTTTGTTGAATGAACATGATAGGACTGGGGGTGCGACCTGGAGCCCCCTCCACTGAGTGCAGAAGCAGAAGTGAATGGGGGCCCAGATCCGCCCCTCGCCCCAGAGTGAATGGTGTGTGAGGCCCACCGGGAAGAATGGGGGGCATGGGAGAGGGGGGGGGCTATGGGGGGAGAGGGTCGGAGCATCCCGGTTACGACTGGGAGGGGCAGATATGACAGGAGCTGTAGGGCTAGCCATTACTGAGGAAGAAGGACTCGCTACATTACAGCGATTCCTTGTTCCGGCCCCTCAGGCTCACCTCAAGAACCTGGTGACAGAGGAGATGAGGGCCCTGGTCTCAGGTTGCTGTTGCTAAATGCCAGGCCTGCCTTCCTAGGTACTGGAAAACTAGAGACATATTATGGTTCATGATTATTGTCCTTGGCCTTACAGTTAAGTAAAGTAAATGGAATAATACTGGAGAATAATTTTATGTTCATGCAGAAAAATATTATTTGCCCAGCTCAAAATATGATAAACAGGTTCAACTGTGATTTCATACCATCCTTAACAAGAATGGGAATTCAGCAATTTAAGAAATTACTCTGAACTGAAACATGCTAGTCTTCAACTTTCTTCATAAAAGAGATATTTGACTGAATAACTGAAAAACAGTTAAAGAATTAATTATGCAACAGAAAAAAAGGTAGTCATATTTTAAGTTGAACTAATTTGGAGAGCCTGATAAAAGGATCATCTGATTTCATAAGAGCTAAGACAAAAAAGGAGACAAGGGACCTTAAGACAGCATTATTTATATTTGCACTGTAGGGTGAAACGAAAAGGTCACACAAAATTCAGGACAAATAAATCAGTTTTTACATAGCCTTCAAGTCAAGAAGCAGATTTATGCTACACTTTCTTAAATGTCATAAGAATATCTAGCTAAAACATGGGAGGAGGGGAAAGGTTTTTTTAATATTTACTTACTTTTAAGTAAAACTGATACATAATTCATTAGCTAAGTTCCAAGACTATCTCTTTATTAAACCCAACGTGCAAAGCAACACACAAAAAGCCATAAAGATATTCTTTTAGTCAAACTAGTGACTTATGCAAAGTCTTCATGCTTGTAGTGTGCCGATCTACAACAGAGCCTTGCTCTACGCCCAACCATTTCTTTTTTTTAATAATTTTTTAATTTTTACTTTTTAAAACAGACACGACACAAAGAATCTTCCTTCTTTACATACTGTAGAAAGTGTATCAGTTGGTTACAAAAGTCTTTCGTGCATCTCTTCTACAGTCATCAACCATAATTCATATTAATTCAAGTATTTTAACTCAGATATTTATACATGTTACCATCATCATACCTCCATTTTCATTTGACTATAATTGTTTAAACGTCCTTCATCATAAAATATACCAAGATTTAATACATAACCACATACTGGCATTTCATTTTCTATTTCTACAATCCTCCAATAACACTGAATCCTTATGTCCTATTCTAGCTAAACATCCATAATATTTAGTAATAAAATTTTCTAATCCTCCTTTCAATTTACATCCAGTTTCCTTATGTTGTACCCATACATATATATATATGTAGCAGAATGCAGCCGCGCGAGCGATCGTGGGTGCGCCTCGGTTCACCCATGTAACACCTATCCTCCGCGAGCTGCACTGGCTGCCTGTTGATCTCCGGGTACGCTTCAAGGTGCTAGTCGTCACTTACAAAGCCCTTCATGGTATTGGATCTGGGTACTTGAGAGACCGCCTACTGCCAATTACCTCCACTAGACCAATTAGATCCCACAGACTAGGCCTCCTCCGAATTCCATCAGCCGCCCAGTGTCGACTGGCGACTACCCGGAGGAGAGCCTTCTCTGTGGCTGCTCCGACCCTCTGGAACGAACTCCCCGTGGAGATTCGTACCCTCACCACCCTCCAGGCCTTCCGCATAGCCCTTAAAACCTGGCTGTTCCGACAGGCCTGGGGCTAAAGACTCGCTGCCCCACTTCGAATGGTATGATTGTTGTGTTTTTAACTATGCATGGTTTTTATGTTTGTTACTTTGTTTGTATTTCCCCTCCCTTTTGAGTTGTGAGCTGCCCTGAGTCCCTTCAGGGAAAAGGGCGGCATACAAATAAAGAAATCTAAATCTAAATATATGTTGTTATCATTATCCCTCATTTATTTGACTATATCCTGTATCATAACATTTCCCCCCCTGATAATCAAGACTTAACTGAATCTAACTTAGTTCTTTTTTAGTAACCTTTATATATAATCAAAAAGATTTCTAATCTTCTTTTCATGGGTATCATTCAATATTCATATCCAATTATTACTTATCATAACACTACACATGTATACATTATTATCATTATCAATTATTTATTTGACTAGATCTATTGTCACTAAATTTCACTAAGTTTAACTAGTTTTAAATTATACACTTGCATCTATCAACCTGTATCTTTCCAGTAGCAAAACAGTCTCATCTCTTCTGCCATTTGTGGTATCAGTCCTCTAATATCTCCTTCATCAAATTTGTATGGACTCCTCTTAGCAACTAATTGCTTGTAAAATCTCTCATGTAATTTCGATGCCCTTCTTCTGTTTCCTTAATCAGCTTATCTTTAATTGTCAGTAGTGTTATCAATGATGTTGCTAATAAAATTTCTCTCTTTAAATCCATAAATTATTTTGTTTTTTCTTCTTTTGTGCCTTGCCATCTGGGAGAGTTTCCCTCCAGTTAATTCCTCTTTCAGTATTCCACTCTTTCCATCACCAGACACAAACCAATTACCATAAATATCAGCAGATTTAATTTCTTTATGGTCATTTTCCTCTTTGGTTTTTAGTATTCTAACCGCCACTTTTTCCACTTGATAAACATCTCCAACTTCTTCATCATATTTTACTGTTAGATGTTCTAAATCTTCCAACTACTTCTCCGTCCTCTCAAATGTGTTTGATAATTTCTCAATTTCTAAGAATATCTTTTGCAGACTTAAAGTTTCTTTCTGCTGTTGAAGTTGTGTTGTTATCTCCAGCTAACAAACACTGTTCCTCTGGCTTGGAAGGTTTTTACAAGATTAAGCATAAATTCACAATAAAGTTTTATTTTCACTTTTCTGTGGTTAAAGATATACTTCAAAAGGACATCTGTATGCTTTTCTTCTTATCACTCTCTATAAACAAGCGGTGAGACCTTGGAGTACCAAACCAGGATAATCAATAAAGTAAAAGTGTTTTGTTTCCGATACACAAACCTCCAGCCTCCGAGTGTTATTGTTACAATTTTCTGTTTCTTTTTGTATCTTTTTAATATTCCAAGTTAAAGAAAGGTCTGATCCTTGAATGGGTTAGAAAAACACCCACAGTAATGAAAGAGGAAAATTTTAGTCCATAGGTTACAAAGAATAATAAAAGAAAAAATAGAAGAAGAAAACTTAATCCATTCGTATTAAAAGGCTTGCATAAATTCCATCCATGAACATAGCATTTGAAAAGTAAGGTAACCCACTGTCCAAAACCATTCAAAGCTTAATTCCGCTGCTTACTTCTTCTGTTCTCCAATTTAAATTAATTTTAAGTTTTTTATAGGCAGTCTCTTTTAAAACAGTAAAAATTCCTCACCAGCTGGAAACACTTTCTCTTTCCGTATCCTTCCGTTTTGGAGCCTCCCCGACTTCATCAGCCTTGGCTGGATTTTTTATCGCTGGCTTGAAGAACTTCTTTTGCATCGATCAGGGACTTTGTGATGTTCCTGAGATCAGCAAGACATATACTTCCTGTTCACCATCTCTGCGGGACGGTTTAGGTCCAATTGGACCACCCAGCAGCAAAAGTATTGGCTGCGGTCTCAAAGCATTGAGACCGCACATCCGTATTGTCGCAATGTTGGCTCCTCCTCCTCCTACACCCAACCATTTCTATGTGATTGGCAACTCTGTCAGAAGTATGCATATTGGAAATCTCCCTATTGCAAACATTCATGCTATGCTCCTGAAGACTGTATCTCCACTTAAATCACCAGCATAAAAGTAGAGAACAGCAAGAATTATTATTTACTTCTGTGTATGATCCGAGTCCAAGTCTCCTGCTTTAAATCATCTGAATTGGGTGTGTAAAGAATGAAATTAGAAGATTTGAAGTGAACTTGAAGGGGACTAGAGACTAAAACTTATGAAGAACGGTTGCAGGAACTGGATATGTCTAGTTTAATGAAAAGAAGGACTAGGAGAGACATGATAGCAGTGTTCCAATATCTCAGGGATTGCCACAAAGAAGAGGGAGTCAAGCTATTCTCCAAGGCACCTGAGGGTAGAACAAGAAGCAATGGGTGGAAACTGATCAAGGAGAGAAGCAACTTAGAACTGAGGAGAAATTTCCTGACAGTTAGAACAATTAATCAGTGGAATAGCTTGCCTCCAGAAGTTGTGAATGCCCCAACACTGGAAGTCTTTAAGAAGATGTTGGATAGCCATTCGTCTGAAACGGTATAGGGTTTCCTGTCTAGGCAGGGGATTGGACTAGAAGACCTCCAAGGTCCATACCAACTTGCTATTTGTTCTGTCCCCCCTCCTCCACTCGTTAACAGACGACAGGCAGACAAACGTAAAAGGAACTCACTTTATCAGTTCTCGGCTCAGACTAGCTGTGAGCCCAAAAATAAACATAAATAAAATCTCTGATGAGATAACAGAATACCAAACAAAAACTCTTACAAAGCAATGCACTTCTCCAAGTGTCTCCTTGAATCAGGGTTACAGAAAGCCAATCACTTCTCCAAGTGTCTTTCAAATAAACCACGACTGATGATCAATGAATGTTGAAACGCATGAATGAACGTTGACTCCTGCAACCAGGGCGTGGCACCATCCGTCCTTTTATCTGCATAGTTAATCTTGCATCCTGAAAAGACTCACAGAAGACTGCTGCTGAGTCACAACACTATTGTATCATATTATATTGAAAATAAACTTCACCCCTCCATCCATCCTGTGTGTAGAAGCTATGACCTTCATTTGGGCTAGCATTTTTTTAATGAACAATCATTGATGCTCCAGGTTAATGCTACACTATGTCTCATGCTGTGCCAGAGTGCTTTGCAACATAGCAAGAGGCATGAATCCAACTGAAATTTAAAAATAACAATCTTAGCTATTAATCTATTAAAATGATTTTGTCTCTCAAATTCTCAGAAATGTAACTCTATATTTAAAGAGCCATTGATAGATCAACTTATTCTGAAAGGTTATATTTAACTTTGAAAAGATGCGTTTAGAGAAACTGCTGTTCATGAAATACATCATAGAAATACTGACAGCAAGAAGAACTGATGGCCAGTGGACAGTCACAGAATGGATCCCACTTGATAAAAAGTGTCTACGAATGAGACCTAAAACAAGATGGATTGTTGACATCAGCAAGTATTGTGGGCCCAGTTAGCAAAAGAAAGCGCTGGTTGGAAACATGTGGAGGCGACCATCCAACAGTGGATAGACAATGATGATGATGGAGGAGGAAGAGGAGGAGGAGGAGGAGAAGAAGAAAAGAAGAAGAAGAAGAAGAAGAAGAAGAAGAAGAAGAAGAAGAAGAAGAAGAAGAAGAAGAAGAAGAAGAAAGCTATTGCATACTATACTATGGAGTCTCACTGTGCTTCCAAAGTGAGTCAGAATCACTCACTCCCAGTGGTTTGTGATAGGTGTCTTTTGACTGCTTGTTTTGAAGAAAAAAATTTACTCTTTGAAAACATTTATGTTGTATGCTTTTGAGCCAAATACATTTTATAATAAAATGCGACAGATTAGATTGTTTATCTATCAATTTGAAGCTTTTTATCTACATAGCACGAAAGACCAGGAACTCTCCTGCAGTATTTATGCCCTCTTTAAATATTAAATAGAAAAAGGTTTTCATTCTTATATCACCTATTCATCCAGATATGTCAAGGATTTTCTGAACTAATTATAGATATTCAGTAAATCAGAAACAGTACTTCGTATACATATTTGATTTTTTAAATAATATTAGTTGTACTTAAAAGTCTAATACAATTATAGTAACTAAATATTTTTGTTTTATTCTTTAAAAAAAGAGCTTAAACATTGGAGAAATCTAACAGCTGTAAAGGTATTTTTACCAAATGCTAACACCCAAGTAAAATTAATTCTTTCCCTTCTCACAGGATAATTAAAGATGCAAATCCAACATCTGCTGATACAACTTTTGAGGAATTTTAATACAAACTTTACGAGTATCTATTGTACAAGGGACTTCCATTTCCCTATTTCAGCTTTATCATTCATTCATATTTCCTCTGGACAGATTCTGGAAAAAAAATTAGAGCTCATTGACAATTATTTCCATTAGGGAATGTTTTTTAACTTCAGAGGTTTTCTAGGCATATTACAGAAAGGCTGCTATAAAAAGCAATATTACTGGATCAAATTATGTATTGTATTATTTGAATGTATGCATTGCAGCATGCGACTTTTTGTGAACATTCCAAACAGTGGCACAGGCATGGATGGGATATACAGTAAGTTGCAAAATGATATAAAGGGAATTGACTTAATTTATATATCTACCTCACCCTCACACATGCTTGTTTTAGTCATCAGAAGAAAGTCTTGGAAACTGAAGAATCCTAGTAGTTTCCCAGTTTCAAGACAGGATGAGGGCTAAGGGTAAGGTACTAGACCCGTGATGGCGAACCTATGGCACGTGTGCCCAAAGTGGTATGCGAAGCCATGTCGCCTGGCACGCACGGCCTTGCCTGTTTGTCTACTGGGTTTTTGGCATGCATGATGATCAGCAATCCTTCGCGCACATGGCAGTGGCCAAAACCGGCATGCACGTGCGCACAGGCCAGCTGATTGTCAGGTGCACATGTGCACCCGAACCCGGAATGCAGCCATTCTCTCTGAGCCCTAGGAATGAACCAATGGCAAGCTAATTCCAAAATCTTGCCAAGAAAATTGCAGGGACTTTGTCCAAAGAAACAAAAAGGTTCTGAAAAAAGGAGAAAAAGAAGTTACGGAAATAATGATAATAATATTTGCAACTAAGGACCAGGTAGATGCTAAATAAACTTGGGGACTTTTCTTAGATGTTAACAAACTTTTCTAAAGAACAACACTTTTAATTTCAACTGGTCATTAGAGTTACTCCTAAAAGTGTGCTTATTAAGTTATAGAATGCTTTATGGCCCATTTTTAAACATCAAATTGCTGTTAGAAGAACAGGAATGGTGATGGTGGGGGAAATGATACCAAGAAGCCCAATCTTGAATTCCATAACAGAAGGGAGGAGGGCTATAATTATAGCTGATAAAATACATTTTAAAAGCCTCTTCCTAAGACAGCTGCACCATGTATGAAATCTAGATGAAGGAATTTCATTTTCAAGAGTTTAGAAAACTGGTAGCAGAAATATAAATATAAAGGAAAACTATTCTGGGCGTCCTCTGACAACATTAAAGTGCTAAGGAATAAAATGCTCTGCTTCTTATTGAAAGTTATTTCCACACATTAACCATACCATGGGACTTGGAAAAAGTAAAAGCAATCAATGTAATGTGGTGGAAGTGGCCACAGCTGTCCTGTTTACTTCTGAACTTAAGATGTTTTCTCAGTTAAAAAGGAAACAGCTCACTTCTAAATATGTCATTTAAAACTTACTGAGTTCAGGGGGATTTTCTCTCAAATACATTTCGCATTCAATTGTTGCAGTGAGAGGCAGAACACAGAATGCAGAGAAACAAACACTGTTCCAATTCTCTTACACTGTAAGGTAGATGCAGAGAAAGAACGTTGGTCTTATCTGAACGTGTCTTTTAAGAGGAAGGGTGGGAGTGGTTACATGTGGGTATTCTCAAAGCCTGATTGGTCCAAAGACTGAGAGCAAACTCTTAAATACTGGTGCCTTCCAGTCCTATCCCAGTTTCCTCGAAGGCGAACGGTAGAACTGAAACAACAAAAAACAACAACAACAACAAACACCCCCGGGAACCACCCGGGCCCTCCTCTTGGCACCAAAGGAAAAACACTAGGGCGGGTTGTGACTACTCCCTCCCTTCCTCTTAAAAGAAACGTTCAGGTAAGACCAACGTTCTTTTTCCAGAGGAAGGGAGGGAGTGGTCACATGTGGGACATACCCAAGTTACAGTCCCAGGGAGGGAAAACAGGAAACCACTAAGGCCCAAGGGGAACATCAGCCGCCACCCACTGCAAGACCCTCCGACCAAAGGACGTGTCCGCTGAAGCGAAGGCATCCAAATGATAATGTCAGGTGAAAGGAGTCGGAGAAGCCCAAGTGGCCGCATGACAAACATCAGCAAATGGGCCCCTCGTGGCCCACACCGCCGTGGTCACGGCACTCCTAGTAAAACGGGCCGTGATGCCCAATGGGGCCGGACGACTAGCTGCTCTGTAGGCCCGCAATGGCCAGACGCAGCCAACGGTCAATGGTGGCCGAGGACACCCCAGAACCAAACGTTCCTGGCTGGAACGAAACAAACAAGGCCTCTGACCTACGGACCCCCTCAGTCCGCCGGAGGTAAATACACAGAGCGTGGCGCATGTTGAACCGATGCTAGAGCCTCCCCCTATCATTGGAACAGGCCCGGGCAAAAGTCGGGCAGGACGATCTCCTGAGCCCTATGAAAGGGAGTGTTCACCTTCGGGAGGAAGGTAGGATAAAGGCGAAGCACTGCCCTGTCCTGGAGAAAATGGCAAAGGTCGTCCCCGGAAGACAGGGCGCCCAACTCCGAAATACATCGGGCGGAGACAACTGCCACCAGGAAAACCACTTTCAAAGACCAGAACCGCAGACGAACAGACCGAAGAAGTTCCAAGGCCCTGAGAACTAGCGGAAGATCTCACGTGAGGAACCCGTGGATGGAGGGAGGCCGGAGATTAGCCGCCCTCCTACAGAGAAAGTTGGAGCAGGGGAACCTGAGAGAGGGAAGAAGACCCCGCACCCCTAGGACCGAAGACAAAGCTGCCACCTGGTGGCGCAATGTCTGTAAAAGCCCATCGGCAAGGCCCTTTTGCAGGAATCCAAGACGTTAGGAATAGTGGCCCTGTCGGGAGAAATGCCAAGAGGAGAACACCACCGGACAAAGGCCGCCCAGGTGGAATTGTAGAAGCAGGTCGTAGAAGGGTGCCGAGACGCCTCGAAGTAAGAATGACCCCAGCGGACAGGTTAGCCCTCTTCAGCAGCCACCGTCCAAGAGCCAGGCGGCCAGATGGACCCACCGGGGCTCTGGGCGAAGCAGGACACCCTGCTGCAAGACCACCCCCTTCCGCGGGATCCTCCACAGAGGGGCCACGACAGCCGGACTAGGTCCGCGAACCAAAGACTCCTGGGCCAACAAGGGGCCACCACAATGACCACAGCCTTCTCCGCTACCACCTTCCGGAAGGCCCCTGGAACAAAGGGGATGGGAGGAAATGCAAACAGAAGGCCCGCGGGCGACCTGCTCCTGTGGGCGCCCGTGCCCTCCGCAGATCTGGACTGGAAACGGGGGAACACCCGGAGAAGCTGTAAGTTCGCAGGCGAGGCAAACAGAACCACCAGAGGAGAGCCGAACCCCTGACAGATCCTCCAAAACAATGATGGATGGAGAAGCCATTCGCCATCATCCAGGGTCGCCCGACTCAGCCAGTGTTGGCTGGCGGGCCCCCGGAGGAGAGCTTTCTCTTTGGCTGCTCCGACCCTGTGGAATCAGCTACCCCCCAGAGGTCCGGACCTTACCCACTCTCATGGCCTTCAGGAAAGCCATTAAAACCTGGCTGTTCCGGCAGGCCTGGGGCTGTTGACCTTAGTGTTAAGGTCCAGCCCCGATTAGAACGTATGTGTGTTGTGAATTTTAAACTATTTTTTTACTTATTTTGCTTTTCTTTTTTCTTCTTTTGTTGTAAGCCGCCCGGAGTCCTCCGGGATTGGGCGGCCTATAAATGTAATAAATGAATGAATGAATGAATCCGCCTGGACGTTGGAGAGCCCAGAGATGTGATTTGACACCAAGGACAACAGGCGCCTCCCCGCCCAGACGCCCAGTCTCAGTGCCTCCAGCCAGAGAGCCCGAGAGTGGGTCCCCCCCCCCTGGCGATTGATGTGGACCTTGGTGGCCACAATGTCCTTCAGGAGAAGTACGTGATGCCCCTCCCCCGAGGCCTGAAGTGTC
Source organism: Thamnophis sirtalis (assembly GCF_051295495.1). NCBI lineage: Eukaryota > Metazoa > Chordata > Lepidosauria > Squamata > Natricidae > Thamnophis > Thamnophis sirtalis. The sequence continues at coordinate 144,992,350 of NW_028261382.1, read as the reverse complement.
GCAGAGCCAGGCGGGCCGCCTTCAGCTCCAAGCAATTGAGGTTGTGGCAGAGCTCTGAGATCAACCACCTGCCCTGAGCCATCCGGGAACCCACCAGGGCCCCCCACCTGAACAGACTCGCACCTGTGGTGACGGTTGCCGTGTCTGGCTCCCAGAAGCAGCAGCCCCACTGAATGGCTGGGAACAGCCGGGAGGCGGAGAATCCGAAGAGAATTGCTCAATCGCTCCCTCCGAAAGGGGTTGAGTACCCACCGGAGAGGCCAAAGATGAAGTCTGGCCCAAGGGACTATCCCGAAGCAAGAAGCCCTCTTGCCCAATAACCGAGATAGAGTGAGGATCGAAACTAACGGACTTCCGCGAACGCTACCTGCCAGTTGACGCAGGCTGCTCTGGCGCTCCTGGCACAGACGCACTACCCCCGACACGGAGCCTACGGCTGTCCCCAAGTGAAGAATGTGCGTGGAAGGGGAAAGGTGGCTCTGGGGGAAGTTCACTGAGAAACCTAGGCTCTGAAGACTCCGGATGGCGGGCAGAACCACCGAAATGGCCGAGGAAGAGACCCCGCTTTAACCAAGACATAGTCTAAATAACCTTGGAGTCTCACAGGGATGGAACGCAGATGAGCCGCCAGGGTCGCCAGAACTTACGTGAAGGCCCAGGGAGCCAAGGCCAGCCCTAAGGGAAGAGCCCAGTATAGTAGTGGTGGCTCCCACGCAAGAACCTCAGGAACCCGTGAAGACCGGCCAGAATGGGATGTGAAGATAGGCCTCTGTGAGATCCACTGAAGCCAAGAAGTCCCCCTTACTGATGTCCTGAAGGATAGATTTGAGGGAGGACATCTAGACTCGCCTGTACACCAGAAACGGTTCAGACGTTTGATGTCCAGTATTGCTCCCCAGTCCCCCGAGCTCTTCAGAACAACAAACATGTTGGAGGAGAAGCCCAGGCCCCGTTCCTCCAGAGGAACTGCTTCCACCGCCTGAATGTCGAGAAGGTGGGCGATGGCCTGATCCAACAGGCAGCGGCGCTCCAGGCTCTGGGACAGAGGGAATGACCTGAATAGATTTGGAGGGTTGGAGAGAAATTCCAACCTCAGACCGTGACGAACCTTGGCTCGGACCCAAGCGTCCGACGTGATCCCGTCCCATTGCCCCACATAGAGGGAAAGGCAGCAGCCGAAGGGACGACTCGAGTTCGAGTCACTTCCCTCTGCGGTAGGGATGGCAGCCTCCCCCACGAAAGGGCCGTCTGGACTGGTGCTGGAAATAGTTTCTGTCCTGAAAGGACGACCTGGGAACTGCCTGTCAGAGCAGAAAGAAGAAAAACACCAGTTATAGTCATAATCTGAAGCTCTACAATGTTGCCTATGGGAAGGATGAGACCCAGACTCGGCTTCTTAGCGTTAGATGGCAGACCCATCTTTTTGACTTTATTCCTGACCAGAAAGGGGTCGAGAGCCTCCCCAAAGAGATTAGGCCCCCTGAACGGAGCGGCTACCAAATTCCACTCGGCCTGCCATTGGCGCAGCCATAAGAGCCTGCGAGACGGGACCAAAGAGGCCAAAGCTCTGGACGCCAACTGACCGTGTCCAGGGTCGCATCAGCAGAAAGCTGGGAGGCCGCTATGATCTAGGGTAGATCCTGGTGAAGCCGCACGTCCTGGATGGGAATGTGCTCCTGGAACTGCTCAAGCCACATGACCGTGGCGCAGCTGAAAGAAGCTGAGGCCGCGGACCTGATAGCCCATGCAGCAGCATTAAAGTTCTTTCTTAAGGTAAGTGCCGTTCGCTTATTCTCCGGCTTCAACTTACCTGCCGCCTCGCTGGACACCACAGGAGCAGAAGGAGACCAGGGCGGCCACCGGGTTGTCAATGGCCGGTAACAGAATGGCCTCATGTTATAGTGCCTGTGGCCATTACCCCCAGGAGTCAAGAAATTGGAGGGATGTGCCCACTGGCTGGTCAGGACCTCCATAAACAAGGGAGGAACCGGAATCTCCTCCTTGTTTGTGGCCATGGCAGAAAACACAGCCAGGTCAGAACCCCCAGGTGGGAGCACCGAAGGTCCCCGGACCCCACCTAGATTGCCCTCTTTGCCCTGCCAAATAGAATCTTGAACATGGCTGGGACAAAGAGGCCTGCAGAAGATGGTTCATCTGAGGGGCCCGGAATCTCATCATCGAGAACCCCTGACCTGGAGGTTCTCCTCTCCCACGACCGAAGTTTCACTAACCATGGAAGGAGAGGAATCATGAGGTTGGGCCCTGCCCAGGCCCCCCATGCCTGGAAGAAAAGGACCCTTTGCCCCTCTGGGCAAAGCCCCGTGAAATGGCAGCAGAAATAAGCCCTTTTGATCCCTTCTGGTAAATGCTCCAAATCTTCCACATCCCCATAAGAGGAACTAGGCCTCAGGGGAGCTAACCTGCTAGAGGAGCAAGAGCCTCTGGAAGTACCTTCCAAGGGAGTGTTCCGCCCCTCCCCGTGTAACCTGGAGACACTGAAGGGGAGGGAGAGGGGGACCCCCTCCACCTAGAAGACGAGAGGGCCCTGTAAGGAGAGGCAGAAGGAGAAGAAGGGCTGAAACTCCTAGGGGAAGAAAGCCCAGAAAAAGGCCTGATTGGAGACCTGGATCAGTCCCTGGAATTAGGCCCTGAGGCCGTGGTCTCCTCTCTGCTCTGGCAAAAGTCTTTTCAATGGCCTTATTTCTCATGGCCTCCTCCTTGGTGCAGGCCCTAGATGGGCGCTGAACCATGCTAGGCCTAGGGAGGGGAACCTCCTTGGAGCCCTGCACCAAAACCTCCACCCCCTCATCGGGCCTTCTCCTGGCCCTGGGGAAGATCCGACCCCTCCTCCATGCCCCACTCACGTGTCTGACGAAGGAGAAGTCACTGGTCTCTGTAGGCCCCACTGGGCCTGCTGGGTGGAGTGGAGGGATTAGGCCAAATTCGTCCCCAGCTGAGCCACACGATTGGCCGCAGAATGAGGCAAGGACCTCGCGCACGTGGCGGCATCCAAAATGGCCGCCGGAACTCCATGCAGCGGCGGGGGGCCAAACCCAGTACTCGCTGCTCCGCTCCTGCTCCGAGAAGCTGCTGCCGCTCTAAATAAGGATGGGGGAGCCATGCGGCCCACCGGCACGCACTCCTCGCCCCCAAACTCCCCTCGCAAAGCCAGCAAACTGAGGAGACATGCGGCAGCCACCCAGATCAAACGGCGGCTCCGCAGCAGCTCCCGCGCCGAGGCACCGAAATCTCTCTCGCCAGGGAAGGCAAACTGCCTTCCCAGAAGCTGCATCTGGAGCTGGCACCCCGGCAATCCCGGGGATAGGGCTGAGGCTCTGGGCCTGCAGGGGGGAGGCTGGATGCCCCACAGGGCCCTCCCACAACCGCCTGAGGCAGAGGACTGTCCCTTGGGGCCACAGCAACGAGGATTTAGAATTTGTAAAATTTAAAAGTGCCCAATTAAGCCAAATAGAACACCAGATTGCAATGAAACAAAGCCTACCTATGGAATATTCTCAAACAGTACATGGACCAAGAAAGTCTGAGAGGAAACCGGGATAGGACTGGAAGGCACCAGTATTTAAGAGTTTGCTCTCAGTCTTTGGACCAATCAGGCTTCGAGAATACCCACGTGACCACTCCCTCCCTTCCTCTGGAAAACAATACAAGTGGAGTGGGAAGATCTTAATATCCATTGGATGCTACTTAGTATGTGTTGGTACAGAAAACCTTTTATTTAGAAGAGTTTCATATTCAAAGCTGTATGATCACATACTTTAATAGGCAAGAAATACATAAAGATTATTTGTACAGGATCAATAACATTTCATACATAAGCACAAATTACAATCTAATAAACAACAGTGAAGTTTGCTCCCTATTTCTGATCATCTTTATTGCATAAACACACATCAAACTTCATTCTTAGCTTAAGTCTTCAGAATAAGCCCACAGAGAATAAGGATTTAACTTAAAAACCTAGCTGTGATTTTGATTAATTCAATAAATGATGATGAAGCATCTCTAGAGTACAGTGGTATGATATGTCAACTGGACTTACAAATCACTTAGAAGGCAAGTCATAATGTGTTTTGATTTGGGGCCTAGCATGATAGGCAAACCATCCCAAGTTAGAGGAGGAATACCTACTTCATTTAAAGTCACAAAAGATAAACTTGGATATTGGGATAAAAGGGAAGAAAAGTGGCAATAGCCAAATTGTCTGAAGTCTCAACTTCAGAGTACCTCACTGAAAATAAAATATTTATAATGAATAGAAAAAATAATGGGTACTAAACACATAATAGTCTAAATATTCAAGTGTCCTTTATATCCTATTTGGACATGTTTCTTGACAGTCATAGGTGACCTGGTAAGTCCCTGTCAATTAAACAGCTACACGGGGATTGCAATTACATTAAGAAAAGACTGCTTAACATTTATTACATCCAAGTATAGAAGTCCACTATAGTGGTTAAGGCATCAGGCTAGAAACTGGGAGATTGTGAGTTCTAATCCTGGCTTGGTCACAAAGCTTGCAGGTGACCTTGGGTCCGTCATTTCCTTTCAAGAGAAAAGAGACAATGGAAAAATACTTCGGAAAACCTTGCCAAGAAAACTGCAAGGATTAGTCCAGGAATGTGTGAGAAATGGATACAAATGAATGGAAGAAAAAAAATACTAAGATCAGATATTACATAGAAACGCATATGAACTATTCTAACCAGTAGTAAAACTGTACAGCTTAGAATAGCTGCTAGCAGCATTTTACATCAATCATTATTATCATCATTATTTAAAACACCCAAACTTTAGAAGATATTGAAGATATAGATTCAATAATGTATTAAAATGGCAAAGAAAGCGCTAAGATTTGTCACATGACCTGCCACATTAACTCTGTCTTTCATGTGTTCTGAGCACAGAATACAAACAAGTACTAATGTTTCAAAATATTTGAAGTCAAATGATAGAGAAATTATTTTTTTCCCAAAGGCATGTTTGCCCGACTTGCCAAAATTATTCTTATATATTTACTTACAACTTCCCTTCCCCACATTACAATGTTCTTTCCAAAAGGGAACAAACAAAGCATGCAAAAATACATTAAGAGAAACATGCCTTTTCTTAACACTACCAAATATTGTGGAGCAAAGAATGAATTAGATTAGCTTTAAAAAGGTAAAACCTCAACAAACCAAAATTAGAACATATTCTAATTTATTAAGGCAAAATTAATTTATCTGAACATAATTAAAATTACTTTCACTGCACCTTTGCACAGGAAGGAAACCCACGCAAGCTGCACTGAAACAAAAAGACGTAGCTGTCATTCATTGTCTACTCTGCAGTGCATATATGCACTGGCCAGCTGTTATAAGTTTATGCTTTATGAGTTTTTATTAAGCCTACACACTGAAACTGATGTATGTTCACTGTCATCCTCCTGCAGGGAAGTGCAAGATTCCTATAGAGACATTCCATTCTCATTCATTTCTTTTAAAGCCTCTTTTTTTTAAAGGTTGCTACACTTTCAAGCAAAGTCATCATAATTGACTTGTTTATTGTTCATTTTAACTATATATTCCTCTCAGGAATCATTCTCATATTAAAATGTTGTCATAAATTTTAATCATGAAGCTTTTGAATGTTCACAGTCAACAGTGGTAGATGCAGACTAATCAGTAAATTAGATGCAGTTAAGTCAATAGCATAAGTAAAATAAAATTTGTCTAGAAATTCAAAATGCAGTATATGTTCTAAATACTGTAGCTTTTGTTCTTCTAAGAGTCTAAGTCAAGATACATTGGGGTAGAATGCTCATCTCATCCTTCTCTACAAATTATCAAGATTAATCATTAATTTGGAAAGGGTAAAAACGCATGAGACATTTTCACATTCAGACATGTATTTTGATAGACAGAAATAGACAAAAAGAAAAGAAATGCTGATACAAGACCATATCCTTTAGCTTCATTATGAAGTTTTTTTCCAGGGACTGGAAATACTGATTTCTGCAAAATTGTCTTACAAAAGTAGACAGGGGAAATCTAAAGGAAGCAAAATTGATAGTATGAATAAAGACAAATATATGTGTCCCAGGATAATGTTTCAGGATCCAATCTGTGTTGCTCACGGGGACCAGAAGTTTTGTCTTCCAGGCTTTTCGACTCGTGCTGAAGCCCATCTTTAGGGAACTTAAGAGAGAAGTTCCCTGAAGATGGGCTCCAGCACAAGTCCAAAAGCTCAGAAGACAAAACCTCTGGTCTCGACCGAGACTAGATCCTGCAAAATTGATAGTTTGAGTTTGAGTTTAATAAAATTTGTATGCCACCCACTCCCATTGGGACTCTGGGCGGCTCACAACAAAATAAAAGCATTTAAAAATTAAAAAATACAATATTTAAAATTAATACATCATTCATTCAGTCAAGTGGGGCTGGATAGTACTTAAGTTTAAACCACCCCTACATTGAAATGATTTATATGCCAGTTCACAAAATCAATAGTGAATACAGGCAAAAAAATGGAATTAAGGGAATACATAGCACATAGTTTAGTGGCTTAGTATATGAAGTATAAGCTGTGAGTGACACAGATCTAAATCTTCCTAAGTAATGAAGAAAAATATTGTTCACTTTCCAGATATTTATGAAACATGTGAGTTTTCTTAAGAACTAAGGAAAAAGTATTTCAAATGCTAATGAGAATTATTGTCTGATGTTCTACTTTATTCAGTGATAGCAAATAATATCATACACTAGTTTTTAGGGGGGGGGGAATCTGATATTACTGGCTCAACTAAATTGTTACAACACACTAAGTAATCTTTAATTTCTCCAAAAATCTTATCTGGCTCTAATCACAGAGATCACACAGAGATATTTTTCACTATAATACTATCAGCCACACTGTCTGGAACTGCCTGCAATGATAAGTATAGGAGTACAAACCTTCTGGAGAATACCATCTCAGGTGAAATATTACATCCTCAGCATATTACAACTGTACTTCAAGATCTGCTACATTAGTTGTCAATAGGTTCCTAGATGTAGTCCAAACTATTGGCGTTAACCAATCATTTTGTTTGTCTTAGTGTCCCAGTTCCTTCAGGATAATCTCCACATCTGGCTTTTCCTGGGGATCTGTTTATCTGTTTATAGACAATTGTTAAGTCTCGGGTGGTATATGGCAGGTGTTTGTCTGTTTGAATTCTAAAGTGCCAAAGCACTGTAACTTCTTTATTGTCTATTTTGTGGTCCCACCAGATATTTCTTAGAGACAGTCTGATGTACCACTGTTGCTACTTCATCACACTATTATTTGCCCAAGTCTGTGTGATCTTCTTGCTAACTAGGTTTATTCACTGTTTATTCAGCTTCATTATTTATTATGGTTCACCATACAGCCAGCCAGACTGGATTTGCCATTTTAATCCACCTATTGAGTCCCTCCCAAGGACCTGGGATAGGCAGGTGTTGCTTGATGGTCTTTTATATTGTATATATAATACCAATTATGGATATTTTAATTGAGCACCTGTTTTTACTGGAGTGCTATAAACTCTTCTGAGTCTGTATTGGTTTGGTAATATACAAACAGAATAAGTAAATACAATGTTAAGTGAAGTAACTCTTACATTAACTATTTAAACAAGTAGCTGCTGCAGGAAGCAGCCGAAAACTCTGGAGCAAAGATTTTGGTGTAATGAAGTAAACAATTAAGAATAAGCCTAGCTGAACTCAACAGCACTGACTGTTGAATTGATATCCATGTAACACACTACTACTAGATGCAAACTGAATGACTATAAAAGACAGAATGCCAGTAGATTTAGTAAGATGTTCACATGATTTTAAAGAATTGCAAGAGGCAGGAGATATAAATAATAAAAGAAAGTAGTAAACAAGATCATGGGATGAATGCCAAGATAAAATTATGATTTCAGGAAATATTGCTGAAAACATGTGGGAGCAATACATACAGGAAGCAGAGAATAGTTGGCTCCACATATAACACTAGGTCTTTGCCCTTTTAAACCATGGTTTGTTGAAAAACTCATTTTACATATAATGCCAAGCTGTAAACTTTTAGAACTTCAAAAGAACACATTGATATTAACACCAAATACAAACCAATTACATAATTGTATGTAACTTGGCAGGTATGTAAATCTCCCCACTTCCAGTATATAAATCACAACTGAGGCTGGTGTATATTTGGAAATCAATTTATTCAAAAGGAAAGAAAGGTGAACATTAATATCAATGTTAGTACTGCTGCATATGAGAGAAAATGAAAGGTGCAGAGAAAAACATAACATTGGAATTCCCAGCAGTGGAAATTCAAATACCAATCACCCTTTGTACTCTCTAGCAAAATATGGATATTTGTAGTTTCATTTTTTGCTTCAGTTCTAATGCAATATTACATAAGTTTATATTGCATTAGAACTAAATATAAACTAATATTACAGACAAAAGTTAAATATTTATGAAAAGCGCTGTTTCTGATTTGCTGAATATCTGATATAATCAGTTCAGAAAATCCTTGACATATCTGGATGAACAGGTGAGGTAAGAATGAAAACCTTTTTCTATTTAATATTTAAAGAGGGCATAAATACTGCAGGAGAGTTCTTGGTCTTTTATGCTATGTAAATAAAAAGCTTCAAATTAATAGATAAACAATCTAATCTGTTGGATTTTACTATAAAATGTATTTGTGTCTCAAAAGCACACAACATACATATTTTCAAAGAGCAAAATTCTACTTACACTTGTTACAGAAAGTAAACATTCAGGATCAGTATAAGAATTTTTTTCTTCAAAACAAGCAGTTAAAAGACACCTATCACAAACCACTAAGTGAGGGCTTCTGGCTCACTTTGGAAGCATAGTGAGACGCTGTAGTATAGTGTGCAACTTCTATCTCTATTACTATAATGTATTTCATGAATAGCAGTTTCTCTAAACATATCCTTTCAAAGTTAAATATAACCTGTCAGAATAAGCTGATATATTAATGGCTCTTTAAATACAGTGTTACATTTCCGAGAATTTGAGAGACAAAATCATTTCAATAGATTAACAGTTTAGATTGTAATTTTAAATTTTCAGTTGGATTAATGCCTCTTACTATGTCACAAAGTACTCTGGCACGGCGTGAGACATAGTGTAGCATTAACCACGGGCAAATGCACACTGGACAAGTTTCTGAACACAGGATGGATGAAGGGGGTGAATGTTTATTTTTATTTCAAGTCTCTTCTAATTTCTCTCCCTACACACCTAATTAGTATGAATTAGAACAAAGTATATTTGGACTAGGATCAATCATACACAGAAAGAAATAATTCCTGCTTAGGTTTAGTGCCAGGCGAGCTACAAAATCTGGGTTGCAAAAATCCAAGTAATCATTAAATGGCAGGATTTTCTGTATCTCTTTTTCATCTGGGTTTTTACAGCTCAGATCTCAACCTATGGCTAACTAGCTCAACAAACCAAAGCTTTGTACACGGAAAACCAACTTTTCCGTTCAATACTCCATGCGTCCGGCCACAATCCAAGTCTCTCCAGTTTTCCACTCATTTCAAACGAATGAAGCGTACTTAACTCTCGACTTGGATTCCGTCCATCGACCTTAGTATCCCATCCCCAAAGACCTTTATGGGATTTAACTTCCAATTACATTGGTCTGAAACTCAGTCCTAACCTTTTACACCCCCGCAATGGGCGTGTGCGTGTGAATACACACACAAGGTTGAACTTGGCTGGATTAGGAAGAGGGTAAGAGTAATGCACTTGCTAAGAAAACTCAGTAAGGATGGAGTTGTATTTTACGTTTCGCAATAAGTGTCGGGACTTTAAACTGCGGCATTTGCCAATAGCAATTGCTCGGTATGGACTCCAAAGGAGCCCATGGTGCCATCCAAGCACAGCTGAAGGATCTTCTCCCGGCCGGGCGTCGCGCACCGACGGGACCAGCCTCTGGGCGATATAGCTGACCGCCCCCACCCACCCACCCGTGTCGCCCGCATTACTCCACCGGCTGAAAGCCCCGGCGTCCGTCCCCCCACCCTTTAAGGGCCCATTCATATTTTGGTCACGTGGCCTCTTTCCCCAATGGGCTCTCCTCCCCAGAAGGACTAGCGGCCGGGAGCTGGAGTTTGGCCAGCGTTCAAGCCGAGGGAGGGAGTCGGCGCTGGCGGTGCCTCACTGTGGGGGCAAGAGGAGCGGTCCTCCCCGCTCGTCTTCTCGCCCCCTTTTCTTCCATAGCTCCCAAGCGCAGCCAAAGCGGCATTCCCAAGCTGCTTCTTCCCCCGCCGGCCCCTGCGGTTCGACTTACCGCCGTCCAGTTTGACGACCTGGGGCAAGCGGTAAGTGCTAACCAGAAGGTCCAAAGGGATGGACACGGAGCTCCATTTCACATCCTTCAGACCGAATCCCGGGGAGGGGGCCGCATCCATCTTCCCGCTCTTCTTTCGGTTCGGAAGAGTCGAGCGGCGGTAGCGAAGTCCTTGGGTCGGGGCGGGGGGGGGGGAAGCTGCACTCTTCCTTCAGCCTCTACTGTTGCCGCCGTCGCCTTCCCGGGCCATCCTGGACTTGGCGCAATGGCAAGGTGACTTGCCACCGACCGCTGCTGCTTCGCCAGCCGCGGCGTAGGTTGCAAAGGCGGCTGCTGTCGCTCCCGCTGACTCTTTCGCGGATAGCTCCAGTTGACCCAGTAAACGCCATCCCAGCACAGGGGACTGACTAATCAACAAGGTGCGAGGGACGCCTGCGCAGTTTGCGCTCCTCCTCTTCTCCACTCCCAGGGAAAGTGGAGCTCCGGCGCTCCCTCCTTCTCGGATCAACCAGGAAAGGGAGAGAGGGGGGTGGGTGGAGAAGGAGAGACGGACGACCGCCTGCCGCCAATTCTGGCCCTCTCGCTCCCTCTGCCGGCCGCTAAAAAAGCCTGCAGTCTGGCTGCCCGAGTTCAAGCTGGACTCGGCAAAATGATTATTATGATTTTTTGCTTAAAACTGTTCAGCTGCCAGCTTTGGTTTGAAGGAGGAAAGCAGCAGGGAAAAAACCCCTGGGATTTACCTTCAGAAGAAATAGCTTAATAGATCATAATTAGACAGCCTGACCAATATTTTTCTGGCTGCTGTGTTTCTGTTCTGCTGCTGGCTCATTTGGGAGTTAAATCCCACTGGACTCCTTAAAGTTCACACAATGCACTAAACCATGGTTAATGTGGTTTTTCAAATTAAGCCAGTTGTGGCTGGGTTGCACAAAAGGTACTTGCTCAACCTGCTTGTGATCTTGACCTGATTTTGCTGTTATAGGGCAAACATCAAGAACAATCTTTGCTTATTCTTTCAGAAGGATCAAAAACATGTAAAGATGTGGAGAGGGAAACAAAGACAGCAATTAGAGAAGATGCTGGTACTGTGTATGTTATGTGAACTATTAGCAATGTGAAATGTATGAGCACAGCTGATACAAAACACACACAGCCTGACATGATACGCAGCCTTATGTCCCCTGGCTGCTTGCTGGGAAAGTTAATGGTGATCAGCACCAGGAAAACCCAGATTCAAATCTACCTTCAGCCATAGAAATTAGCTGTGTAACTTTGCATCAGTCATTTTTAGGTCTTCCTAGTTGATAGGACTGCTGGGGCAGAGGTGGTATTCAGTAAGTTCTGGCCAGTTCTGGAGAACCAGTAGTGGAAATTTTGAGTAGTTTGGAGATATCACCTCGGACTGGCCCTGATCCCATCTATTCTCTGCCTCCAAATGGGATTTTGCAGTAACCTTCCCCTGGAGTGGGGAGGGCATGAAGATTTTACAGTATCCTTACCCTGCCATGCCCACCAAGCCACGCCCACAGTAAAAAAAATTGAATCCCACCACTGTGCTGGGTGTGTGTGATGGGATGAGGAAATTGGAGTCCAGGAACACATATGTACATCACCTTGAGCTGCTGGAATATGTCACATATGTTGGTCTAAGACTATAATAAAGATTTAAGTCGTGTACTGTTCATTCTGTTTTTGAGCTCAGCCCCACTAGTATGTTCCTCTGCCAGAGAGTTGTGGCAACAGCAAGGACACGCTGCCTTGTTTCCAGCAAGTGCTTCTGCATTCCAGCCAGAGCTCAGCCCTGTTGCCACCCAGTCTTACCATCTATACCTGCTCCATTCCAGATTCTAAAAGGCAGACGTGACATTCCGCATCAGCATTGGGACAAGATGAAATGATGCAGAACAACAGCTGATATAAGAGAGGATTAAATCACTCTCCTTTCCCACAAAGGGAAGTCCCAATAAAAGCAGTTTGCATACTTTTAAAAAGTGGGAGAAAAGCAACTTTCACGTGGTGAAGTGGGTAGGTGAGCTAAGCTATAGACAAAGGTTAAAAACTAAAAAAGAAAGCCCTAGATATTTCTTATAACAAGTGCTCTGTATTCCACAACCTTGCAAAGTTTAAGGTAAGGCAATGATGTAATTGAAAACTATTCCAGTTTTGCAAATGTGATAGAATAAATGCAGTAAATGTTACCAGAGGAATGAAACAAAACAATGATTATTCAATATATACAAATAATTGTGTTAGAACAATATTCCTTTGAACTAAGCAACATTATAACTTTGTTAAAGACTAAGTAAATAAGTACCAAGTAGAGCTAGCAAGAAAATATTATAATCCTGGATAATCTCTTCAGAGTAGTATCCTTAAAAGACATGCAAATTAAAATGAAATTTCTCTTCAGAATACATATCCATTTTTAGTTAGAAAACGTATATGATTTTAATTCTGATTACTACATATGCTATGTTTCAGGTAATGTTCTGTTGCAAATAACAAGTACATTTCAATGTAGTAATGATAATTACAAGGGTCAAAAGCTAGGGTCACTATTTTTAGATTACAAAAATCTAGCTAATCACAGGATGGCAGAGACATTAGAAAGAACTAATACTTAACTGTTAAAATGGACATCTAGATTTTTACAACTAACATATGGTAGCCCTGTTTTTAAAATTATCACACAGACACACACCTTTTTGCGGTTTCTTAAACCAAATGCATTTTTAACCTCAGAATCGCATGGCAGTAGTGGAGGGCAACCATCTAATCTCAGAAAAAGACATGGCTACTTTCAAAAGTTGCAGACAGGTGTCACATTCATGTCACTGTACTTTTATTTTTAGTTCTAAAGCATACTAGAGTCCATATTATAGAACATTAAACTTTAATATTATAGAACATTTTCTTGTAATTGAAGATGGAATTGAATCTCTGCAGTTTAGACAATTCATATATGTAACGGGGGGGAGGGAACATTTTTGGTTAAAACTATTGCTTTGGAGGAATGTGTGTACTGCTTCAGGTAAACAACGAGATATGACCCTAGAATGTTAGCACTTGTAGCAATTGTGGCAGATAGCCATAACTTAAAATAGATGTACTTATTTTATGTATTGACAGTTTGGTGTTTTCTGCTTTGTTTTTTGCATTCAGTTCTAAGGCAGAATAGCAAACATTGTTGTTCCTTACTCAGTTCAAGACATGCTACACCCCAAAAGCTAGTCAATTCAGACCAAATATAAACCATGCCCAAGAGACCCTTTGCCAAGCTGGTATTTCAGCTGCAGCCTTAATTAGACCAGGATGCTCTCAATATGGTTATACATACCTTTCTCATCTTGTGTCTGGATTATTGCAATTAACTTGAGAGCTGAGGTGGTGCAGTGGTTAAATGCAGCACTGCAGGCTACTTCAGCTGACTGCAGTTCTGCAGTTTGGCTGTTCAAATCTCACCGGCTCAAGGTTGACTCATCCTTCCATCCTTCCGAGGTGGGTGAAATAAGGACCCAGACTGTGGGGGCGATATGCTGACTCTGTAAACCGCTTAGAGAGAGCTGAAAGCACTATGAAGCGGTATATAAGTCTAACTGCTATTGCTATTGCTATTGCTAACTTGGGGAAGGGGAGTTGCTCTGACGACCACTCTACAATTTCAGCTAATGTATAATGCAACAGCCTGTGTGCTTACTGTGCAATATGGTATTGTCTAATAACATCACAATTATGGAAGCTACTTAGTGCTTGTTTCCAAGTACAATTCAATATGCTGGCTGTTGTCAGTAAATCTACAGGACACAGGCCTTTTGGAGACTAGCTGTTCTAAGTAAATTCTGCCCAACTAACCCAGGTGACTAGGGAGTCCTTGCCTGAAGGTCCTTTTTATCAAAAGGTATGACTGGGGGAGGGGTGGTGTTGGTGGGTGATTTCCTTATTCTTACTCTGAGGCACAAAGAGTGCTCTCCTCCAAGGCCATCCAAAGAATAGTTACAATTTTAGTGATTAAGTAGGCCTGTGATGGCGAACCTATGGCACACGTGCCACAGGAGGCACTCGGAGCCATATCTGTCGGCATGCGAGTCGTCACCTCAAACGTGCATGCACGTGCCGGCCAGGTAATTTTTGGCCTTCCGGAGGAGGCTGTTTTCACTCTCCCCAGGCTCCAGGAAAGCCTCCGGAGCCTGGGGAGGGCGAAAAATGATCCATTTCTGGCTTCCGGAGTGGGACCAGGGGAAGCCGTTTTCGCCTTCTGCGTGCTTCAGGAAAGCCTTTGGAGCCTGGGGAGGGCTAAAAATGGACCCAATGGGCCAACCCAGGCTCCGGAGGCTTTCCTGGAGCCTGGGGAGGGCAAAAACAGCCTCCCCCACCATCCCGGAGGAAATACCAAGCTCAGCTTGGAGGTGAGCAGTGCAGCACACATGGGGAGTGGGGTGTGTGTGTGCATGCAATTGCATCTGAGGGACACACTTTGCATTATGGGTGCCAGCACGTACACGCTATTGCATGCACCCTCACATTTCTGGCATCCAACAACAAAAAGGTTATCCATCACTGAAGTAGGCCATCATTATTTGGTATTTCTTTAAGGTTTTACAGAGAATCCTCGACTTACAATTGTAAGTCATTGTGGTCATAAATCAATGTACTCATGTGACCCAAAGTAATTTTCCAGACTTTTTTGTGGTGGTCCATAAGTGAACACCACAATTGTTAAGTTAATCCATTCACTTGAATGGGCTTTTTTTGCTTGTAACCAACAAAAAGTGCCAGAAACTGGGAAAAAATATTTCAAATCATAGTCATGTAATTGTAGAACACCATGGCATGTTGTAAAGATGACCCCCCCCCCCAAAAAAATGCAGTCAAGGGACTAGGATGGCAGCCTGTCCATTTATGACGGCCCAGGGTTGTTATCAGTCCATGAAAAATCCATTCTGTGGCTATCATAACTTCAAATAGTAAAATGACTTGATTGTTAAGTGAGAACTACTTGTAATTGCTTTTTTTACCCATTGTTCACTATATTGTTTCAATTGGATACTAAGCCAAGAGTCCCTGGAGTTACACAATTTATATATCTTAGTTAATTAATACATAGTAATTAATACATAGTACAATATTTTTAAAAAAATGATTTATATCCCATATTTTTATTATTTTTATAAATAACTCAAAGCAGGTTATATACCTAAAAATCCTTCTCCCTCCTATTTTCTCCACAATAGCAATAACTCTTTGTAGTTGGCTTAACTGATAGAGAGTGACTGGCATAAAATCACCCAGCCAACTTTCATGCCTTTCATGACTACCTGGACCCCTTCCAGTCCGGCTTCAGACCTGGTTACAGCACAGAAACCGCTTTGGTCGCATTGACCGATGATCTCTGGAGAGCCAGGGATGGAGGCCACGCCTCCATCTTGGTTCTCCTTGACCTCTCGGCGGCTTTCGATACCATCGACCATGGTATCCTTCTGCGACGACTGCGGGAGGTGGGGGTGGGAGGCACTGTTTTGCAGTGGTTCTCCTCCTACCTCTCAGACAGGTCGCAGTCGGTGTTGGTCGGGGGACAGAGATCGACCATGAGGCCCCTAACATATGGGGTGCCGCAGGGGTCGGTCCTGTCCCCCGTACTATTTAACATCTACATGAAACCGCTGGGCGAGATCATTCGGAGGCACGGGATAAGATACCACCAATATGCGGACGATACGCAGCTGTATCTGTCCGCCCCGTGCCAACTCAATGAAGCGGTGGACGTGATGAACCAGGGACTTGAAGCTGTTAGGGACTGGATGAGGGCTAACAAGCTTGTACTCAACCCAGAAAAGACCGAGTGGCTGTTGTGTTTCCCTCCCAAAAATTTGGTTGGTGTTCCATCGCTCAGGCTGGGGGGCCAAATTTTACACCCCTCAGAGAGGGTTCGCAACTTGGGAGTCCTCCTGGATCCGCAGCTGACCTTTGATTACCACCTGTCGGCTGTGACCAGGGGGGCATTTGCCCAGGTTCGCCTGGTGCGCCAGTTGCGACCCTACCTGAACCGGGAGGCTCTCACAACACTCACTCGCGCCCTCGTGACCTCTAGACTGGAATACTGCAATGTGCTCTACATGGGGCTGCCCTTGAAGAGCATCCGGCGGCTTCAGCTAGTCCAGAATGCGGCCGCGCGAGTGATTGTGGGTGCACCTCGGTTCGCCCACATAACACCTATCCTCTGCGAGCTGCACTGGCTACCTGTTGATCTCCATGTGCGCTTCAAGGTGCTTCTTACTACCTACAAAGCCCTTGTGGATCTGTGTACTTGGGAGACCGCCTCCTGCCAATCACCTCCTCTCGACCCATAAGATCTCACAGATTAGGCCTCCTCCGAGTGCCATCTGCCAGCCAGTGCCGGCTGGCAGCTATGCGGAGGAGAGCCTTTTCAGTAGCAGCTCCGACCCTCTGGAACGATCTCCCCGTGGAGATTCGTACCCTCACCACCCTTCAGACCTTCCGCACAGCCCTCAAGATCTGGCTATCCCGCCAGGCCTGGGGGTAAGACCATAGTCCGCCCCCACCCGAATGTTGTATGAATGTTGCTTGGTTTTAATTATATATTGTGTTTTTATGTTATTGTATGTCTTCCCCTCCCATACAAGTTGTTAGCCGCCCTGAGTCCCCTCAGGGAAAAGGGCGGCCTATAAATAAACTCAACTGAACTGAACTGAACTAAGGAGAAACTAGAACTCAAAGTCTCCCGTTTTCTAGTCTTGTGCCTTTACCTTTAGATTCTCTATGGTAAAATACATAAATATGTTCTCTCTTTCGGTATTATGACTACTTTGAAAAAATGACATGGGGAGGAACTGATGCTCACTTCTAGTATTCTCTCAAGCGTTAGGATAAGTGACTGGTTACCAATGGGAATGTCACAGATGTTCTTTTGTTCAGTAAAGTAAGTTATGTCTGACAGAAAATATACCTTGTTCAGTGTGACAACATCTCAAGCCTGCCTTGCTGACACTGTCTCCCAAAGGAAATGCAGAAAAAGGTTTCTGAATTAAAGAAGTCAGGCATATTAGGTAGATCTTTAAAAATACGATTTTGATAACTGTAGTCATAGAACTATGAATGAGAACTGCCTACACTTAAAAAGTAATTTCAGGCGCTTAAGGTTAAAAAAAAGCATGCTGGCTGGGGAATTCTGGGAGTGAAAGTCCACACATCTTAACGTTGCTGAAGTTGAGAAACACTGCCCTAGGGTATTGAAACAGACTGTATTGCAGCTAAACCTCAAAAGAGAGCCAGTCATGGGGAAACTTTGAAGGAACAGATAGGACTCTAGGGTTTTCATGAAAGATGTCAGAATTGGCTAAGACAGCAATCCATATGGATACCACAGCTTATGGAAACCAGGAGAACAACTTGTAAATGTGATGAGTCCCCCTTCCTGTCTTAAAAAGTATTGACATGTTGATACAGGTGAAAACTATTCTTCACGTCGCTTGCTCCCAGAATACCTACAATTTTAATTAGATTTGGAAATCATAGTTAATGTTAGACAGGTATCATATGTTCTGATTTCTTGTTCTTACCAACTCCTAGGTATTTAGATTCTAACACCAATTCAAGTTTGCAGATAGTCTTTAAAGGCAGCTTTATACAGAATGCTTGTTTGATCGTTTTTTACATTTTTGAACTGTCCATCTCCCTCAGAGAGGAACTCTCGGCAGCATACAATAAAATGTTAAAATATAAAAATAGTATACAGAAATTACAGATTTAGGAGGAGGCAAGGAGGATTACACACTCTTAAAGTTAGTTAAAAAGCTGAAGGCAGGGTTCTCCGAGTACCAGCGAGCTCCATGGCTGTGTGCTCCTCTGAATTCTCCACACGACCCCAGAGCCATGTTTGGGCTCCTTTTCAGAAGGGCAGGAGTGAGGGAGCCTGCCTCACCTCAGCAGGGAGAATATTTGACAGGGCAGGGGCAACAGCAGAGACAGCTGTCTTTCTAGATCCCACTAATCAGAGTTCTTTAACTGACAGGATCTGCACCGTATTTTTCCTGCCTGATCAAGTGGAATGGGCTGATGTAATGGGACAAAGAGGGTTCTGCAGGTAGCCTGGCCCCATGCTATCTAGGGGGTCACATCAATACCTTGAATTGGACTTGGAAGCAATAATAATAGTTTAGCCTGGATAGGACAAATAGTTGGCCCTCAGCTTGCCATTGAAGCCATGAGAACCCTGGATGGCAAAAGTTCCTCAAAATATGCAATCCTTCAAATATACAACCCCATCAAACACCTGATCTAAGCCTTTTAAGCATTGTTGTTTGTGACAAGAAGCCTTGTGATGTTCCTTCTAGAGCTCTATAGTCTCTGTGAGGTAAGAAGGTAGGAGTGAAAGGTAAATGTGACTATCATACTGACTTTTCCCAGCACATAGAGATTCATTACAACTTGGGGCACAAGATGGAACCTCACTGCACTTTTTAGCTGATAATCATGAAGTGGAACAGGAATTTTCTAGCACAAACCTTCTGAGACTTTTCTCCCATGAAGGAATCTGCAACATTATACCTGACCTATTTAACTTTTCTGTAAAGCATGTTAAAGTGGAAATGGCCTTCACTACGAAACATTGATTTGATCTCAAGATATGATTGTTTCCCAATGTTTCTGCATGGAACTCAAATCCTCAAATGGCCTCAACTTCTGGTGGTTGGTATAAAATGTTTTATATATGGCATTATTTACATAGAAATAAATTTACCTTCCTAACTTCCCAATAGCATTTTTATGCCAGCTATGATAACCTTCCCCATACAGGGTAGTAATAAAATTATTCCTGAGCAAAGTGGAACTGAAAGTGACTTATGTTATAAATGCTTCCTGAGCATTTGAACTTAACAATGATTTATGTGGGAGCCTGAGGTTTCTTGCTGCCTTGATAATGGGATAAGAAATAGGTAATAGATTTTCATCTATTCTTTTCACTTGCTTTATCTGGTTCTTTAAAAAGATCTAATAATTTTTAAGTCCATGAAAGATGCAATATCAAAGCTACCCTAATGTGAGGATATCAAAGCTATCCTAATGTTAATTCTCAAAAAGGGAGGTAAATAGCTATATGCAGGGGCTTTTTTTTTCTTTTTAAAGATCCATAAGGAAGATTTGGAGGTAACACTCTATTTTATATTAGACAAGATAGGCTGGTAACAGGGATAATTTAATTCAGAGTTCCCCAATATTTCCAGCACCTGTGGGCACCCGTCGCTTGGGCAAATGGAGTACAGGCACTTTTCATTGCTCATACATCTCCGCGTCTTACTCGCCGCCCGCCCCTGCATGATAGAACTGGACACTGGCTCAGCTCGCTCGCTCATGTCCTGGGACACTCTCCACGCCTTGCTGCTGCATCTCCAGCCGAGCCAGCTGTCGCCTGCCACTTGTCATCTGAGGGACTACCAGGGCAACCCTATCCCCATCCAGGGTTGTGGGACATTCCCTGTCCAGTATGGATAGTTTAAGGGTTCCTTGCCCCTTGTGGTAGTCCGCAATGTTCCCTCTAATTTTTTTTCAGTGTGAGCAGAAAAGTATAGTGTTTGAGCGGCATATTTTCATGCTGAGCACCTGAATTTTTTTCACAGATGTCACCTAAGACAACAACAAAATCAGTATTATTTGAAACTCAAAGTTATGTTTATTCAAGGTACCCGCATAATTAAAAGTGTTATATAATATCAGTATCACTTAACAACGCTCCTGCTTAGTAACCAAAATGTTGGCTCAGAAACTCTGGCATTTGAAGCACGCAAGTGTTAAGTTACAAGACCCTTGCACCCCTAACCCTTTAGGGAAAAAAAAACCCAGGGGTCTTCAAATGTGACAGCTTTAAGACTTGTGGACTTCAACTCCCAGAATTCCCTGAGGGGAATTATATATTTGGACTGTTTCATAGTTACATTAGAGAACTACATTGTTAGAACTTAGCCCAAAAGATACCTTTTATCTGACAATCCAAATAGAGTAAACCTGCTATTATCCCAGAGCACTAATGTCATTTGTCCCAATCTGTTTTACGAGTCTGTATTAAAATAGATAGAAATATTTTCACTAAATTTTATAGATCTATATTTCAGGAACCTATCAGAAGTTAGGGCAAGATAAGAGTGGAAGAATGAATTTTGTTGCAGGTCATGGGGATTTTTTCAGCATCTTAAAAGTGGAGTGTATGTGCATTGAACTAGCAATACCCATTTAATAACAAAAGGAAATGGCTGGATTAAATTTGGTAAAGTTGCAAGCGAGCTGTAAAAAGCTTGTGGTTTTTAAAATCATAGAATCAGAAGGGATACTGGAGGTCTTCTAGTCCAGCCCCTTGTCCAAGGCAGGAGTCTTTATATCATCTGAGACAAATGGCCGTCCAGTCTTTTGAAAACCTGTAGCAAATGAATTAAGATTCCATTGATTTTAATTGTTCTTACTGTCAGATTTCTCCTTATTTCCAGCTGAAGTCTCCTTCTGACAAGTTTCCATTGCTTCTTGTCCTGTCCTCAGGTGCTATTGCTGCCGCCTCCTCCTCCTCCTCCAACAGCACCAACACATTTGCTGCCCAGCGCTGCGGCTGAGGTGAAGCCGCCAAAGCTCCCGCTGGCGCCCCCGCAGCATTGGGCGGAAATCCGGCAGTGCTGTTGGAGGAGGAGGAGGCAAACCAGCCTGCCACCGCCGGCCACCGCCAGCCCCGCCGCTCTTCCCGCCCCCTTCCCAGCCCCACACAGTCCAGCGGTCGCAGCAGAAACAGCCCTGGGTCTCCGCTGCCGCTCCCCACATTTTCTGGATGGGGTCTCGCAGGAAGGAATCCCCTCTCCAAGGGATCCCCATCCAGAAAATGCGGGGAGCGGCAGCGGAGACCCAGGGCTGTTTCTGCTGCGACCGCTGGACTGTGGGGCTGGGAAGGGGGCGGGAAGAGCGGCGGAGCTGGCGGTGGCCAGTGGTGGCAGGCTGGTTCGCCTCCTCCTCCTCCAACAGCACTGCCGGATCCAGTTGTAGCCGCCTGCAAAGGACTTCCACACGTTTCCTTTACAGAAATCTCTGCGCGGCAGATAGAAACTGCTGCGCGGGATTTTCTTGCAACATGCGCGGCCGCGCAGCCGCGCACCTTAGAGGGAACAGTAGTAGTACACAGCCTCCTCGCTTCCCTTCTGGGGCTTGACTGGTTCAGGGCTTTTGGCCTCCCTATTGCTGGCATTAACTCCCTACGCCTTGCCTCCTCCCTAGATTCCCTCCTCTCTGATTTTGCTGATGTCTTCTCGGATGCCCTGGGTTGCTACAAGGGCACCCATATTTCCCTAAATTTGGACCCTATGGTGGCGCCCATCTGCCTTAAGGCACGACAGGTTCCCTTTGCCCTCCGGGCTCAGGTTGACGCGGAGCTGGATAAGTTGATAGCACAGGGCATCTTAGAGCCCGTGGATCACTCCCCTTGGGAAACCCCCACCGTGTTGCCTTTGAAGTCTGACGGATCCCTGAGGATCTGCGTGGACTATAAGGCAACCATCAATAAGGCCCTACAAGCTCACCCCTATCTGGTGCCAGTCATGCAAGACGTGTTGCACTCCTTGGGCCAGGGCAAACTTTTTGTGAAGTTGGACCTGGCCCAAGCGTACCAGCAGCTGCCCATCGACGAGGCCTCTGCTGTTGCACAGACCATAGTGACACACCGTGGTGCCTTCCAGTGCCGCTGACTACAATTCGGCATCACCATGGCTCCTGGCATTTTTCAGGGATTTATGGAGTGGTTGCTCCATGGCATTCCAGGGGTTGCCCCTTATTTTGACGATGTCAATCAGGACTCGTCAAAACTCTCCGGGCAGTGCTGACATGTTTCAGGGACACTGGCCTCCACTTAAAGCGCTCTAAGTGTCAGCTGGGCATTCCTTCTGTTGAATTCTTGGGTTATCTCATGGATTCCAGAGGCATCCAACCCACTCCTGCCAAAATTGGCCATTGTCTCCGCCCCCACCCCCTCCTCCAAGGGGGAGCTCCAGGCGTTCCTGGGGTTCCTTAACTTCTATGCATCCTTCATTCCCCACAAGGCTTCCATTACGGAGCCCCTTCACCGCCTCCTGGATTCCTCTGCCCTTGGATTTGGACAGACCGCGAGGCGCATGCACTCGCGGCTGTCAAATCCCTTTTGACAGCTGTCCCCGTGCTCATCCAATATGACGAGCACCTCCCACTCCTCCTGGTCTGCGACGCCTCGCCCTTCGGTGTCGGGGCTATCCTGAGCCATTCGTATCCTGATGGCTCTGAAGCCCCGATCGCCTTTTACTCCCGCACCTTGTCCAAGGCTGAGCGCAATTACAGCCAGCTGGACAAGGAGGCCCTGGCGGCCGTTGCGGGGGTAAAACGTTTCCATCCCTACCTTTACGGCCGCCCCTTCACCCTCCTGACCGACCACAAGCCCCTTCTGGGCATCCTCTCTGGGGACCGGCCCACTCCGCCCACTCTCTGCCCCTGCATGGGCCGGTGGTCTGAGTTCCTTGCCTCCTACTCCTACTCCCTCCTCTACCGCCCCGGCAAGCATATGGGCCATGCGGATGCCCTTAGCCGCTGCCCACTGCCCCTTCCTGTTTCGGATCCTGCTCCTGCCATCTCGGTTGTCTCGTTAACTGACAACCTTGCTCTTCCCCTCTCCGCGTCCGACATCGCCAACGCCTCCAATTCGGACCCCCTCCTCCAGAAAGTCCTGGATGCTGTTCGCCGGAGCTGGACGGCGGACACTCGCTTGGCCAAGTTCTTTCCGTTTTTCCGCCACCGAGACAAACTCTCCATCCTGCAGGACTGCCTGCTCTGGGGCTCCAGGGTCGTTGTCCCTGTGGCCCTCCGCCAGCAAGTGCTCCGCCGCCTTCATGAGGGCCACCCTGGCATAGTGCGAATGAAAGCTCTTGGTTGCAGCTATGTCTGGTAGCCCTCCATGGACCCTGACATTGCTGCCTGGGTCCAGCGGTGCCCGCCGTGCCAAGCCGTCCACCCAGCTCCTCCCTCCACCCCTGCCCGGACTTGGGACACTCCCTCCGCCCCGTGGAGCCACCTCCACCTCGATTTCTTTGGCCCCGTTGACGGCTGCACCTTCCTCCTCGTGGTGGATGCTCTGTCTAAGTGGGTGGACATTTTCCCCATGCAGTCCACCATGTCCGGCGCCACCATCCAAATTCTCGATGCCCTTTTTACCACCTATGGCATCCCGGACGTCATCGTCTCTGACAATGGTCCTCAATTTGCCTCTGCTCCCTTCCACTCCTACATTGCCAGGCTGGGCATTCGCCATGCTTTGGTGGCACCCTACCACCCTGCGGGCAATGGCATGGCTGAGCGCGCCGTGCGCTCGGCCAAGGAGGGACTTGCCCGTCTCTCCCACCTGCCCTGGCCAGCCCGCCTCCGGACGTACCTCCTGGCACAACATACCACCCCCTGCCAGGCCTCCAGCAGGTGTCCAACCAAAGTTCTAAAGGGTCGCCACCTCCGGACAACCCTCAACCACCTGCACCACTCCTTCGCCCCCACCGCCAGCCCTCTCCCCGCGCCACATAGGTCTTTTCTGGTGGGTGAGGGGGTTTTCGCGCAGAATTACTCTGGAGACCGTAGATGGCTGCCGGGGGTAATATTAGAACTAACTGGGCCATGCTCTTACAGGGTCCAGCTCGACGCTGGAAGACTATGGCGGCGCCATATAAACCAGCTGCGCCGCTGAGCACCCGTGGTGCCGCCCCAGCCGGCCACGCCAGTTTCAACATTACCACCACCGCAGCCGGGGCCTGCCTGTCCGTCGGCCGCCCAGCCTGCCCAACCGCGGCCATCTGCAGCTAACCAGTCTCAATCCATGTGCTCTGCTCCGCTGCGCACCACCCGCTGCTGCCCCGGATGGACACCAACCTTCAAATATTTGTGCTTGTCCGGGGGCTGGGCGTTCATCTCTGCTGCGTCACAGCAACAGACCTCCTTCTCCGATGACAATGGACACTCCTCTGCCCAGGCGTTCCCTGCGCGTGCGCAGAAGACATAGGTACTTAAAAGATTACGCATGCGCAATCTGGGGGAAAGGAGTGTTGCATCCTCCCGACGCAGCTGGCAGCGCCCAAAGCAGCTGATTGGCTTTGACGTGGCTGCCGGCTGGTGGGAGAATTGCACGCCGCTGATTGGGTGCTCGCCTGACAGCTGTCAAGTATAAATAGCTGTCAGGCGGGCTAGGTTCTCCGTTCGCGTCCTGTTCCTAAGTTGTACTAGTTCAATAAACGTTGAGTTCTGTTACCTCAGACTGCGAGTCTTTAAAAGGCCTCAGAAGAAGTGTGTGTTGTAAAAGCATTTTTGGAATCTTGGAGAGAGTTGGAGAAATCAGTTGTTGCTCAATCTTTATTTGCAGGTCTTTCTTGGGTGTTAGTCTGTGATTTTGGGTTGCTTTGGAGGCTTTGAAGTGACCATCATTCCTAAGTTCACTCTAGGTTATTTCTTCCTTTTTCTCATTTTATAAAGTATTTAAAAGTGTTCATTAGTAAATATGAATTCAAATATTCACAAAGATGTCATGTTTACCTTTTAGGTTTATTGTATAAATAAGCTATGATGGCCAAAACTCAAAGATAGTTTTTTTTTTTACTCTTCCATTCTGAATAACTTTTATGATTATGATATATAATGTAAATCTAATGTTTGGCTTGGAACAGCAATTACATAAAGTGTCAATGGATAAATAATCTGTTCATTTGTTAGTATCAGTAATAACTGAGTAATAGGTTAGGGATTCGAGGCTTTGATATATACAAGTCACCAATATTAGTTACTTTCTCTTTCTTTGCACAGTCACAATTTGCAGCAAGATCTTGTTTGTAGTTTTTCATTTAGCTCCACCACATCCAAGTTGAGTAATACACAGGAATTCTGATGGGGAAAAAGCCATAGAATTGTGTTCAGATAGTAAAATAAAGAACTACTTTTTTATTCCGTATTTGAAATAAAATTGTTTAAAATAAAATTACTGTTAGTGGAGAAAAGAAATTCAAGTAGCATCCCCTTGTAGTAATGTCTTGGGGGATGCAAAATGCACCACAATAAGTGATGCAGTGGTAAAGTGATGTCATGTGACTGCACTGCTTAGCGACAATAACCCTGCAGTTCCGGTTGCAGTCATAACTCTGGAACCCTGTGGGTCATTAAGCAGAAGTTGGGAGTTTCAGGCAAGCAGGTTCACAGGTGAGAACTGAAGTGAGAACAATGAGCAGGCATGGGATGTTGCAAACAGGCACACTAAAGCGTGGTTGTATGCATGGGTACCATAGGGGGCATCAAGGTGCTGCAGACCAGCACTAGGGAGTATAGGTGGGTGCCACAGAGGGACAGGGCCACTGGAGAGTCCTGAGGAGCATGGGCAGGGACAGAGTGCTGTGGAAGGTGTTACAGAACATAGGCAGACAAAAAAAGCACTGGGAGCAACTTCAGACCGTGGCACGACAAAACCGCGCCCGTCAAAATAGCGGTGATAAAACCGCGTCGCTAAAGCTGCGACGTCATCACTGCGCGTCATCATCGCCGCGATAACAGGCAGGACTGTTTAATAAAAGTTTTAATTAAGTCCTTACAGGATTACCTGTAAGGTAAATAAATAGACAAATATTAATTTCACTTAGTTTGATTGTTCAGTCTATTGAATTGGAAGGAACTGGTTTCAGTACCTTAGT
The DNA here is from genome assembly GCF_051295495.1 of Thamnophis sirtalis. Classification (NCBI taxonomy): domain Eukaryota; kingdom Metazoa; phylum Chordata; class Lepidosauria; order Squamata; family Natricidae; genus Thamnophis; species Thamnophis sirtalis. Next base: position 144,966,281 of record NW_028261382.1, on the reverse strand, counting down.
ATAATAATCATTGAGAATGGTATTGTTAGTATTGCAAATAGGTAGAGCTATACAGCCAATATACACAAACCTTTTCAAAACTCAAACCTTTCTGGTTCATATTTTGTTTCTTTAAAGCTTTTTTTCTTATTATAATAAAGAATAAAATATACAAAGGTAGCGAACAGATCTCTTACCTTGAACAGTCTCTTTTAATTCATATGAAATGGTATAAGAAAAAAATTCAATTTGCTTACCTTGTTCAATATTTCTTCAGCTAGAACTAAAAATGCATTTTCAATATTTATATTATCCTTTGCACTGGTCTCAAAGAAAGGTATTCCATATTCCCAAGCAAGCTGGAATGCAAAATAAAGGGGGGAATAAGGGAATACTTTGCTTTAAAATATAATTCTTAGAAAAATTAACTCAAAAAATGGCTCGCACATTGTAAATATAAACTAATTCCCATGGTGAAGTCGAGGACCATCTGACTACACATATTTGTTCCTTTATTTACTGAATTAACATTTTAAACTAAAACTTATAATGCGATATTTAAGTAATGATTGAAGGGATGTGCCTTCACTTTCAATTTATCTAGCTTTCTTTAACCTGTGGCAGATACTTCCTTTATTAACTAGGTGTCACTGCCCTTCATTTAATAACCAAGAAAGAAACCACTCAAGTCCATATTTCAGAAATAAGTGTACTTTTACTGGCTACAAACGAAAAGAAGCAAAGCTGAATCTGAATAAAAAGGCGCGAAAGCAATAGATATCAATACAAGATTCAATCCCCTCCCCTTGGTACCCCAGTCCATAGTCCAATCATATTTCACCCAACTGTCAGGTGGGATACATCTTCGAAAATCATCATCAGGATGGAATGCTGGACAGTTGGCCTTGGTGGGAAACTCCCTTCCTTCCACATGCGGAAAGAGATGGTGAGAATAACTCCCTAATTAAACAGTCCTCCAGTACAGAATGATTCCCTGCCCAAATACCATGCCCCCCTCCCCGTTTCAATGCCAGCCGAAAAGCAGCAGCGAAGCAGAGGCTGACATCCGGCCCTCCTCCAGAAAAGGATGGTCACACCTGCATAAACAAAAAAACACAGACAAACAAACGAACAACATGACATAGAAGAGAAAAAGGGGAAGGGGGGAATTAGAAATCCAAAATGAGGTCCGGGTTTGTCGGGATAAGTAGAGTAGAACCTGCGGAGCAGACAAGGAGCCTGCACATGGGATTTGTCAACCCATTCAGTATGAGAAGGGGGGAAATGTTTCCAAGCCACAAGATACTGAACACGGTTTCTCAGTTTATGAGAGTCCAAAATCTCCCGAATTTCAAAATGTTGCTCACCCTCAATCAGAAGCGGAGCAGGTGGAGGCGGAAAAGGAGCCCTCAATGGAGAAGTACGTTCTGGCTTCAGGAGATTAACATGAAAAACAGGATAAACCTGGTTGAGATGTTTAGGCAATTGGAGACGGATGGAGACAGGATTGATGACTTTGATAATTGGAAACGGGCCAACGTATTTGGGACCCAGTTTTTTAGACTTTTGAGTTGTCTGAAGAAACTTAGTGGACAAATAGATACAATCACCAATTTTATAGTCTCTTGGTTTTGCCCTTTTCCTATCCGCCTGCTTCTTGTGTGCACGGTGTGCAGCATCTAGTGCCTGGTACATTAAAGGCCATATTTCTCGAAGGCGATCATTCCACTTGGAGAGGGATGACACCTGTGGTTTCTCACGAGGAATCTCGGGGATGGGCACAAAATCATGTCTGTAAACCACCCGGAAGGGTGTAAAACCTGTGCTACTGTGTACTGAATTATTGTATGCCACCTCAGCATGAGGCAACAATTCCATCCAATTATCCTGCTGGTAGTTGATGAAACAGCGAAGATATTGTTCCAGCACAGAATTAGTCCTCTCACAGGCTCCATTAGTCTGAAGATGGTGGGCAGAGCTTAACCCCTGGGCGGAGCCAATCAATTTCAGGAACTCTTTCCAAAACAATGAGGTGAACTGGACCCCCCCCTATCCGAAATGATGCGGTCCGGAACCCCATGCAAGCGATAGATATGTGTGATGAACAACTTAGCCAGGGATTTGGCGGACGGGATCTTGGAACAAGGAATAAAATGAACTTGCTTGGAGAATAAGTCAGTGACAACCCAAATCACCGTATTTCCTTGACTTTCCGGAAGTTCAACAATGAAATCCATAGAGATCTCCTTCCACGGGGCTTCTGGGTGGGCTACCGCCTGGAGCAACCCCTGGGGTTTACCCGGCGGGCGTTTTGCTGCAGCACAAGTGGGGCAACTAGCCACATAAGATTCAATGTCTTTTTTCAAGGAAGGCCACCAAAACTGCCTCTTGACAAGGTGCAGGGTTTTGACAAACCCAAAGTGTCCGGCCATGCGAGAGTCATGAGCAGGTTGAAGGACCATGGGTCTAACGGATGTAGGCATGTACAACTTAGCACTAACCCAAGGAAGTTCATCTTTCATGGTGCACTCATTGGTATGTTGCTGGAACCACTCATCATTTGTAAGAGCCCTCTTGAGGTCAGTTACAAGGTCTTGTGTGACCTCTAACTTAGAGGTCGCCTGACTCCTGGTGACAACAGGAGCGGCCAGACGTCTCATAGGTATGACAGGCTGGACAACACTGAATCTCGAACCGTTGTACTGTGGGAGTCTGGATAAAGCATCAGCCATAAAAATTTTCCCACCGGGGATATATTTCAAAGTGAAATTGAATCTATTGAAATGTTGTGCCCACCGCATTTGTTTAGGAGACGGTTTCTGGGGGTCTTTAACGCCTCCAAATTCTTGTGGTCAGTCCATACCTCAAAAGGGTGTTTTGTGCCCTCTAGGAAGTGACGCCAGGTCATCAAAGCCCAACGAACAGCAAAAGCTTCCTTCTCCCAAATAGCCCAGCGTCTCTTCATGTCCGTTAGCTTACGAGAGGTGTAAGCACAGGGTTGTAATTTCCCCTGTGCATTCGCTTGAAGCAGTACCGCCCCCCACTGCCACATCACTAGCATCAGCTTGGACCACAAAAGGTGCGTCCATGTCTGGGTGTTTGAGGACCGGTTCCTCTGCGAACAGACGTTTCAATTTCTCGAAAGCAGCCTGACATTCCATAGTCCAGTTTTTGCTAGGTTTCGGCTTTGCCCCTCCTTTTGACTTCAGGAGGTTTGTGATTAGCAGAGCGATCTTAGCAAAAGAAGGAATAAATTGACGATAGAAGTTGGCAAACCCTAAGAAGCTCTGCAACTGTTTACGTGTGTGGGGGGCTTCCCATTCGGTGACTGCTTTAACCTTTGCCGGGTCCATCTCTATCCCTTTGCGGGAGATTCGATAGCCTAGGTAATCTACCTTCTCCTGATGAAATTCGCACTTAGATAATTTGGCATACAGTTCTGCTGCACGGAGTTTTTTGAGCACTGTGCGAACAAGTTTCACGTGTTCTTCATGTGTTTCCATGTAAATAAGGATATCATCTAGATAGACCATCACGCCTTTGTAAAGATGGTCATGTAAAACTTGAATTTGAATTTATTTGAATTTACTTTATTTGTATGCCGCCCTTATCCCTGAGGGGACTCAGGGCGGCTCACAATTCAAGGGAGGGGGGAAAACAAACAAAATTACAGAACAAAAAGACCATACACAGCTAAAAACACAACAATCATACCATTCGGAGTGGGGCTGCAAGTCTTTAGCCCCAAGCCTGTTGGAACAGCCAGGTTTTAAGGGCTGTGCGGAAGGCCTGGAGGGTGGTGAGGGTACGAATCTCCACGGGGAGTTCGTTCCACAGGGTCGGAGCAGCCACAGAGAAGGCCCTCCTCCGGGTAGTCGCCAGTCGGCACTGGGCGGCTGATGGAATTCGGAGGAGGCCTAGTCTGTGGGATCTTATTGGTCTAGTGGAGGTAATTGGCAGCAGGCGGTCTCTCAAGTATCCAGATCCAATACCATGAAGGGCTTTGTAGATGACAACTAGCACCTTGAAGCGAATCCGGAGATCAACAGGCAGCCAGTGCAGTTCGCGGAGGATAGGTGTTACGTGGGTGAAACGAGGCGCACCCACGATCGCTCGCGCGGCTGCATTCTGGACAAGCTGAAGTCGCCGAATACTCTTCAAGGGCAGCCCCATGTAGAGCACGTTGCAGTAATCCAGCCTAGAGGTCACAAGGGCACGAGTGACTGTTGTGAGAGCCTCCCGGTTCAGGTAGGGACGCAACTGGTGTACCAGGTGAACCTGGGCAAATGCCCCCCTGGTCACAGCTGACAAATGGTGTTCAAAAGTCAGCTGTGGGTCCAGGAGGACTCCCAAGTTGCGGACCCTATCTGAGGGGCGTACAATTTGACCCCCCAGCCTGAGAGATGGAACACTTGGCCAATTAGTGGGAGGGAAGCACAGCAGCCACTCGGTCTTATCTGGATTGAGAACAAGCTTGTTAACTCCCATCCATTCCCTAACAGCCTCCAGGCCCTGGCTCATCACGTCCATCACTTCATTGAGTTGGCACGGGGCAGACAGATACAGCTGTGTATCGTCCGCATACTGGTGGTATTTTATCCCGTGCCGTCAAATGATCTCACCCAGCGGTTTCATGTAGATATTAAAGAGGCGGGGGGACAGGACCGAACCCTGCGGCACCCCATACGTTAGGGGCCTAGGGGTCGATCTCTGCCCTCCGACTAACACCGACTACGACCTGCCCGAGAGGTAAGAGGAGAACCACCGTAAAACAGTGCCTCCCACCCCCACCTCCCGCAGTCGTCGCAGAAGGATACCATGGTTGATGGTATCGAAAGCCGCAGAGAGGTCAAGGAGTACTAGGATGGAGGCATGACCTCCATCCCTGGCTCTCCAGAGATCATCGATCAACGCGACCAAAGCGGTTTCCGTGCTGTAGCCAGGCCTGAAACCAGACTGGAAGGGATCTAGATAACTGGTTTCCTCCAAGGACCGCTGGAGCTGAAAGGCCACCACCTTCTCAACAACCTTCCCCACAAAGGGGAGGTTGGAGACTGGACGATAGTTGTTTAGGACGGCTGGATCCAAAGATGGTTTCTTCAGGAGGGGTCTCACCACCGCCGCTTTTAATGCGGGGGGAAAGACCCCCTCCCGAAGGGAGGCGGCAACAACCGCCTGGATCCAGCCCCGTGTCACCTCCCTGCTGTTAACAACCAGCCAGGAGGGGCACGGGTCCAGTACACATGTGGAGGCACTTACAGCTCTCATGGCCTTGTCCACGTCCTCAGGGGTAACAGCTTGAAAATCAATCCAGTGATGTTCTACCAGATTATCCCTTGGTGCCTCAGCTGGTACTGCGGGATTGGAGTCCAGATCCGTCCGAAACCGAGCAACTTTATCCGCGAGGAATTGGACGTAGTCCTCAGCTCTGCCCTGCAAAGGATCGCTCGTATCCCTCCTGTTTAGGAGGGAACGGGTTATCCTGAACAAGGCGGCTGGGCGCGACTCAGCGGAAGCAATCAGAGAGGCAATATATGTTCTTTTTGACGTCCTAATTGCTCGGATGTAGGCTCTGATGCTAGATGTTAAAAGTGCTCGGTCCGACTCGGATTTTCTGGATCTCCTCAGTGCTCTAGGCGTCTCTTTCAGCGCTTCATCTCCCGGAGTTCCTCAGTAAACCAAGGAGCCCTCCTGGATCCACTGCCTCGGAGCGGCCGTAAAGGCACAATCCGGTTAAGAGCCCCTGTCGCTGCTGAATTCCAAGCAGCAACCAGAGTCTCCGCTGGACTGCGGGCGAAAGTATCAGGAATGACCCCAAGCTCCATCTGAAAACCCGACGGGTCCATAAGTCGCCTGGGGCGGAACCACCTGGTTGGTTCCTCCTCCCTACAGTGGGGGTTTGGTCTCCAAAAGTCAAGCCTCAGTAGGCAGTGGTCTGACCACGACAGGGGTACGATCTCACTACGCCTCAGACCAAGATCACAAGTCCACTGCTCCGAGAGAAATACGAGGTCGAGCATGTGACCAGCCGAGTGGGTTGGGCCCTGAATTACTTGGGTCAAGCCCATGGCTGTCATGGAAGCCATGAACTCCTGCGCTCCATCAGAGTGTTCGCCGAGCGAAGGCAAATTGAAATCCCCCAGAACCATAAGCCTGGGGAATTCAATTGCCAGCTCGGCTACCGACTCAAGGAGCGAGGGGAGGGCTGCTGCAATGCTGTTGGGAGGCAGGTACGTTAACAGCAAGCCCACTTGACCCTTGAGGTCCAACTTCACCAGCAGGGACTCACACCCGACAAGCTCCTGAACAGGGATCCTACGAGGTACTAGAGACTCTCGGATAACAATGGCCACACCCCCACCCCTTACCTGAGCTCGCGGCTGATGGAGCACCTGAAAGCCCTCTGGGCACATCTCTACGAGGGGGACTCCTCCCTCCGGGCCCAGCCAGGTTTCAATAATACATGCCAGGTCTGCCCTCTCGTCTAAAATTAAGTCCCGAACGAGAGGAGCCTTATGAACTACAGACCTGGCATTTAGCGACAACAGCCTGAGACCAGGGTCCTGATTACTCGCGCCATCTGGCCTTGGAGTGGGACTCATAGGGCCGGAAGGAGGGATCTCTGTAACGTAGCGAGCCCTCCTTCCCCGGTAATGGCCAGCCCTAAAGTCCCTGCCATATCTGCCCCTCCCTGTTAAGACCGTAATGCTCTGGCCCACTCCCGTGTCCGTAATTCCACCAACCACCCCTATGGCCCCCGCGTTCCTCGACAGGCCCTCCGAATCAAATACACTCATTCGTTCACCCAAACAGTCCCCACGTAGTAATTAAAAACACAGAATACAATGATAATAGGTTAATAAAAAGTGGGATCATTCACTCAATCGCATGCATATCCCATACACTCACCATACAAATTAAAAAGTTGCGCAACTGTGCAAAAATGTGTGCAAGGCTTGTACTAATATGAGAGAGGAGGTCTTAATGTTCTTAGTCTTCTCCTCTGCAGAGTCCAGTAAAGAGGGCAAAGTCCAAAGGTATGATGGAGTAATGTCCCTGATAGTTGGAATAATATTTTTGGGGCAGTGGTGGGCAGCCGTAGTCGCAACAAAAGGAGCAGGGACGTAGCTCTGGAGGTCTGAGAGTCCAAGTCCAAATTCGTAAACAAAGTAAACAAAAAGAGCCAGATGGTAAAGATGGTAAAAGAGGGAAGGAGACTCCATAATCGTTGAGGTAATACAGGAGAGGGGGGGCGCCTGGGGGGGCGTAACGGTGACAACAAAGCCTGCCGAACGGTCCCCTTTGGTGCCATCCGAGGCCGCTACCCCCTCCCTGACACGATAGTCCCCTGTTCAGTCCAGTCCAGAATGGCTCTACTGGGTCTCCCGCCCGGGGAATAGAGTTGTAAGGCGCCGGCCTCGTTAACACTGCCGGAAGCAAAACAAACTGGTATAAGTCCAAGGGCTCCTCCAGGCTCCTCTCAATCGCGAAAAACAAAGCCAGATGTCTGGAAAAAGCCAGAAGATGTCTGAAACGTCGCAAGCTGATAAAGCGATTGGGGGGGGGGCACCTGGGAGGAACGCGGCGGCGGCAAGCAAGGCCAGCCGCCAGATCTCTTCAGTGCCATCCCGGATCAGCCACCCCCTCTCTGGCACGGTAGTCTGCTGCGAGTCTAAGTTCAAGGCTTCCCCCAGTCGAGGAGTCAAACAGCGAGGTCGAAGGACGCTGGGGCCATTGAAAACCGCCGGGAAACGGTGCCATCAGCATGCCGCCATTCCTTTACAGCCAGATGGTAGGAGGACTACCGAGGGCGGTCGCATGGACTGGGAGCCGCTCGAAAAACGGCGACCCCCCAATAACCGCCTGCTCGTGTCCCCTGGATCACCCTCTACCATTGGGGCTCCTTCCCGCATGGATTCTGGCTAGGTTCAGTGGTATTTTTAGTGTCTTTTCGCCTACCTAGTCGGAGCGGGGAAGAAACGGCAGCCATCCACAGTTTGCACATGCGCACAAGAAGACCGCTGGCGCCCCCTGGAGTCCAAACGGCATAACTCGAAATTGAAAACAACCAAGAGGGCAATTGAATGCAGTTTTCCACTCGTCTCCCTCTTTAATTCTGACCCGATAGTATGCTTCCCGCAGGTCCAATTTAGTGAAGAGCTTCCCCTTCCCTAGTTGCGCTAGCATGTCCTTCATCAGTGGTAAAGGTAGAGATTTTGGGCAGAAATGCAGTTAAGATTTTTAAAGTTAACACAGAGACGAAAGGAGCCATCTTTCTTCTCTCTGAATAATACTGGAGCCGCTACTTTGGGTCTAGCTGGTTCCTGGGGCCACAATAAAAGTTATTAGGTTCAAATCTGTAGTACACAAAGGTTGATATTCTCGAAGATGGTACATTTGTTGCTTATAACCAGCAGATACTTTACATTAAAAGTGATGAAAATAGACATCATAGTGGAGCATATGGTGCAGCATGTTTTCAATGCAACCATAATCATGTTTAGTTGTTGAGATACCCAGTAAAAAGATCAGATAGTAAATGATGTGAAGTATCTTTGCCAGACTGAACGGAACCAGATAAACCTACAGAATTAAAAATAATTTATACTACATTCCAAAGTATGTTAAACTTTAATAGTATGTTTTCAGTTGATAGTAATCCTATAGATCTGTGAGAGCGAACCTATGGCACGTATGCCCGAAGTGGCACATGAAGCCATGTCACATAGCATGAGCGGCATTGCCTGTCCCTCTTCCAGGTTTCTGGCGTGCATATGCATGTTACAATCAGCTGGCCTCAGTGCATGCAGCAGTGCCAGAAACCGGAAGAGCTGGTCTTCTGTTTTCCAGCATGAGCATGCGCAACAACCAGCTGATTGTCATACACGCCAGTAACCAGAAGACTAGCTGGCCGGTGCACACGCACGTGCCGGAAACCGGAAGTTCATTTTCCAGTGCACACATGCCCATTGGGCAGCTCCTCTTCAGGGTCGCATCCCAGACGAGCACACACACACACACACACTCCCTTTTTGGCACTTGGTGCCAAAAAGGTTCGCCATCACTGCTATAGATAGTTCTCATAATCCCTGTTAATGCTTCTCCGTAGATAAACCCCACCCCGCCAGCCATCAGTGAGTCAGCAAAAGTAACTAAATAACATGATTTCAGATGTTTATTCTACAAGCCACCATATGGGAACCCCTACATTTCAAATGCAGCTTCTATAGGAGACATTTTGGAAAAAATAGGAAAGTTGGGGGGGGGGGGACGACTGCTTTTTTGAGTAGCAAATATCATTGAGTCACCTGAATTCAGTATAGCTCCATGGCAAATATCTTTATTTTTATTTTATTTCCATGGGGAAAGCAGAGAATTTATAGCTATTTTGAACACCTGTAATTATTGCCTTCCTCTAGTTTCTATAATTGATTGTTTGGAATAATAATAAAGACTCACTTGTGCCAGCAAAAGCAAATCTAAGGGAAGCAAATTAAAACATGGATAACAGGAAGATTTCTACAACCTCGCCCAAGTGAAAGTCCTTTTCCTGCTATGAAACTTGCATTAAAAGAAACGTAGAAAGTGTTGTGTGAATGAGAAAAGAAAGTGTCTTGGGTTTGCACACTAACAACTAGGTTTCAACCCAGCATGTTATGTGAAGTCAGTCCATGTGATGAGTTTATGGTTCAGTGTACTGCATGAATCCAGATAAGTTTCATTTAAGAGGCAATTCAGAACATAAAGGAAACTGAGGCAAGAGGCAGATTAAGGAAAGGAAACCATGGATTTTGTTCCACTAGTAAGCTAACAATTGTAGGGTAGTCATAGAAAATTGGAAAATGAGCTGAAATACTTAAAGTGAACCAATGAGATATCTCAACACTGCCACCTTGTGATCATTTATTATGATAATTTTTACCATAGCTGTGTTGTCACAAATACTTAAAAAAGAACTGTAATTTTCTTGAATGCTACTTGAAATACCTGTCATACCAAATTCAATCTATAGTATGAAGGTGTTTTTTTTCCTGGGGTATGTCTATTGGATGATTGTTTGGGCCACTTTCTCTTTTTATATTCATTTGAGAAGTTATAAAATTCAGGAATACTGATTTTTGACAACCGAGTCGGAAGGAATTCTGAGAGCCACAAATGAACTCGTTCCCTTTTGCATCCAGGGTGAAATATTCAAGGGAGATATTATTTTAAAATATTAAATATGTAGAGAGTGGAAGAAGACAGAAATAAAATAATTTCTGAAAGTGTTCTATTTTCTATTTAACATTTTTTTTTGTAAGATTGTAGGGCATAAAATAAATCTTAGCAAGCAGCTCATGGGTTGTTTTTTTTCAAAATCTCCAACAAATTTTAAATGAATTGACTTGTCTCATACTTTCTAATTTATAATGAAATCCAATTATGATTTAACCTTAGAGCGGACAAAATATAAATGCATCTATACTGTACTCACTGTGAAGAAAATTGTATGTCATTTCTTAAATATTTTTTCCTTTGTCTGTTTATTATTTTTCTTTATTTTTCCTATTGTCTAAAATTGTATTGTTTTTATCTTGTTAAAAATTTAAGAAGAGTTTTTTAAAAACTATTGAAATTAAATGTACTCTTTCTGTTGTTAATAATAGCTTCCGTTGCTAATAGGTCATTGGAGCATTCAGTTGGAAGACAGTGTTAAAGCAAATTTTGAATCCATATCAGGGACAACTAAAGGCAACAAGAAAAGTATAATCCTGTGAATAGAAGCCCACCCTTACACCCTTGGATTCCACTCTATAACTCTACCCATAATATTTTAAATGCAGTGTTTTATAATATTTTTAAAAATTGGATGAAATTAAGAAAAATAGAAGTTTTAGATTTAATTTCTAAGTATTTTTGCTACTGGTTTATTTTTGCAGTGTCCCAATTATAGAAGGAGTATTGGAAATAATTCTTTGCTATATTGTCCTTTAGTATTGAAACAGGCTGCTATTCTGCGATAGTAAACAACTGCATTTATGGTCATAATGCATGAATATATTTTTTAAATGTACCCTAAAACATTTAAGCAACAAGGCAATCACTTATAATACATGCCTACCTTTTCTCCTTTGTTTTTTGAAATTATACGTTCTGCCTCCTTATCACACTTGTTACCCAGCAGTATTATGTCTGTATTTTCACCTACTTTCTATAAATAGACAGAATATGAGTATGAATAAATTGAAATATAGTTGTAGTATTCTTTTGCCTAGTCTTACAATATACATTTTCTCTATCTGAAAAGTAAAAACTTATTACACCCAAATAGACAAAAAATGTAAACCTGAGGAAAACTTCAACCAATCAAGAGAACAAATATTCAATGAATGAAACTGAACAAATGAATCATCTCATTCCTTATTTGCTTCCAAGTTAATTATTATAAGGGAACTGTCCACTTCTTAGCTCATTCTGGCATATGTTAAGAACTGCACAACATTTCTACAAATGTTTAGGAAAACTTGAGCCAAGCCAGATAGCTATTAAAAATAGTCACAAATTGCAATTATGCATGAAATATTTTTAAAACAAGCCACCTATTACTCAATACAATATGAACTTGGAAATTTATATGCAATGTATCAAAGTATGGAACTTTTCTACTTCATTTCAACATTTATAGATCTCAGTTCCCACCCAAGGATTCCAAGAATTGAAGTGGTCAGATTAGCCTTAAAAAGTCTATAGAAATCACACTCTTACCCTATAAGTTTTAAATAGAATTATGCTAAAGCCAGGAAAGTTAAACTAATTAACTCTTAACAAAAAGAAAGACATGTAAATAGAATAAAACAAGAAGACCACTTGCTTTGCATCTGTTAAGTTACATGAGTACAGTGATCTCATATATTTTAGCGTAAAACAGAAATATCACCCCAACACACAGAAAATATGCAAAGGAACAGCATTATTATTCATGACAGTCAATAGAGTTATTAGTATCCCGCATACCTACTCATCATAACTGTATTGCTCAGTTTTAGCAGCAGAGCACTAGATAAGATTTATTAAGGTCTGCCATTTCATCTTTTCTAATTTACTCAACTAATCTCATTTCATAAATGCAGCTGATGTTCAATATAATGCAGTTTCTAAAATGAAATAACCTCATTATCAGAGTACAGGCTTAAAATAATGAATCAATCTAACCTGTGGTGGACCAAAATGTTGATTTTTTCCCCCCAATAGGCACTGGAGCTTTACTCATTAAAGTCAATAGCTCCCCTACATAAAATTATATTACATTCCTAAAATACAGAATTGTGAATAGATAAGTATATCATATAATAATTTGTATTAATTAGAAAAGATTTAATTTTATTTGCTTTCTAAAAACTGACTAAAATTCTTACATTTAAAAACAAACTATAAAATTCTTCTCTACTTTTCAGATATGTGTATCTTTATTCAATATTGAATTAAAGCAGTCATATCAGAAAATACATTTAAAAAATTTCTGCAAAAATACATTTACATATTACTTTAAATTAAAATCTTAACACAGATTCCTTCCTTGTGGTACTATTTGCCCAATTCAGATAATCAACATTGCTTTGAGAAATCAAGAATTTAATTTGGCTTCTTTTCCCATTTATTCCTTAAACCAAGAGCAGATAGCTTCTTTATTATAGGAGAACTTGAGTCTGATTTTTCAGCTCTAAAAACTAAGAACAATTAATTCATATTCTGGATTCCTTATGAGCAGCATTATGTTTTTTATCAGCCACTAGGAGGAGTAGTTCAATAGTAGTTTTCCACATTAGTATACCAAAGTAATTGATTACATAGAGACTCAATACAAGGGCAGCCTTGCTCTGGATTATCTAAAAAATCTGGGAGCCTAAGCAGATCTGCTATTTAACATATCTTTGCAATTAACATGCAATGAGATGTGATTTGACACAAACACTAACAGCTGCTTGAAATTATTACTGGTAGTGGAACTGAAGAAATCACGGTTTTCTTTGCTTATCTGCTTTTTAACCTCATTTTATCCTTTTTCTACTTTTCAAATAAATGTTTTATTCCTCAATTGTTAATCATTCAAAATCACCTGGTGGATTAAAGTTTACACATAGCCACTTAATTAGGAGGCAAGGAATTAATTTTGCTTAGGAGCAAAGAGCATTAGAAAAACATATTTTGCCCAATAAAAATAACTACAGATATTGTTCACATCCAAACAATACACATAATACAAAAAAAAGAAGACACAACAGCACTTTTGTATACCTCATGCATAAAACAGGAACATGTACTTTGTACTACAAAATACATTTTAATTGCTTGAAGGAGATTAATTCTTGCTATTAAAAAGGAATAGCAAGAAATTGAAGTGTCCTTAAGAGGGCTCCCTAAGATGCATAAAGTGCTTCATAAGCCATAAGCTACTAACATGAAGATTGCAATTTTGTAAATACATCATTTCTTTCAGTTAGATTAGAATGCAGTTCGACAGGTTATAGTGACTCATCTAAGAGGCCTAATATTTAGCTCAGGTTAAGTGCTAGAGCAGAATATTAAGGCAAAAATACTTTAATTTTTTAAAATCTAAAATGCATGTTCACCTAATGAAATTGTAAATTTGAAACAAATTGGGGGAGGTGCTTCTATTTCATAATAATTAATACATGGATTTCAACACTACAAAATAAGAATTGCTGGTTTTAGTACCTTTATAAAATAGTATATAATATGATAGACAGTAGCATACAAAATTAGCTATCAAGCCATTAGCAAAGCTGGCTAAAGAAAACTTTAACTGTTACAGGAACATTTCAGTGAATACAATATCAAAGTAGCAATAGCATATGAAGTTTATTAACATCATACCTAATTGTGGGCTTTTTGAAAATATCCAATTAACTCTTATAATAAAGAATGGATTAAATGACTCCAATCTAAATGCAATAGACTTTTCTTATATTTTTGCAAACAAGCCTCTCAAACCAGTAAATATGATTAAGTTAGCATGTAGTAGATAAAGTATTCTTTACAGCCAAAGGCCAAGGCTAGCAAACATTTAGAAATAATAAAATATTGTATAAAGACAATAGGTTTCTGGCTTCTCGGCATATTAATCAATACTTTTCCAGATAAGAATCAAATTGTCCTTTATTATTATTCTTAAGACAATGCTAGGTTTATTCAGATGTTTACTAATATCTAATGTCACATAATTTTGTAACATGGTATATTATTTTTAACTGAAAGAAATATGGAAATGTAAAATAAATCTGTGCTATCTGGGAAGTCACTCTTTCTATAAAAATTAGCATATTCCACAATAAAAAATATATTTGCTATTGTTTTTGATCTACAAGTTTATGTATGTTTCTTTAAGTAAAATGTTACTAAATTTACCATTTAAAACTACCAAAGTAGCAAGTGAAATTTTGATTTAGCAAACTCCCTCTTATATTTAGTGAGTAAGCAAAAAAGAATAAGCCATCCTAGTTGGAAAGACGGATGAGCCACTTTCTGATTCTACCAATTTAGGATCTAATATCTTGTTGAAGGTTTACATCTTTAATATATTGTCATGGAGCCATTACTGCTTATTTATAACCCAAGGAAAGTAAATATTCAGGGGATAATCCAAGGGAACAGAATTTTAAAACTATACACTGTTTCTAACTATACACTGTATTTACCTAGATTGAAATTTATTAAGATATATAGACAAATAGACAAGCCAATGGGAAAAATTATTTTTACTTAATTATTTTTATTTTATGTGTGTGGGGAATTATGTACAGCCAATAATTGGCAATTGCTATCCAATAGCAAAGTTTTCAACTTTCAACTTTGTACACTCCAACCATCTGCTATATATCTGGATAATTGTAAAATTCTGCTAAGTAATTTTATCTGTAAGGATTCCATAATTGAAATAGAAGATAAATGAGCACCATACTAAAGTTGGGACCCTGATTTTGTTTACAACAATTTAATGCTGGAAAATACCAATTCCTCCACCCCTAGCCTCCATAAAGAGAAAATATTCAAAATAGCTGCTGTGCTCCTTTGATTTCCTGTGCTGTATGTGCCATTTATGGATTCAATCTTGTGATGGAATCTCCAGCTAGACTCAAGGGAGGGGTGAAAAGAGGCCAGAAGAGCTTACCTCATATATATCTTTCATCCAGTGTGAAATTCCTTGAAAGCTTTTTCCATCTGTGATATCATAAACAAGAACAAATCCATGTGCTCCTCGGAAAAAATTAGTAGTTAATGTATGAAATCTTTCCTGGCCAGCTGTATCCCTAAAATAAATTATAATAGATAATTTAGCACTATTTTTCACCGCAGAACTGTAGACAAAGAGCCACGTGTACTCAGTGCAATTACAGTATCTATGAATTAAAAGTAGAAGCAGGACTGACTTGTGGAAATTCGAATGATCCTGTTGGTTTTCCTTTGATATATATATCTTAGGCCTTCTACATGAGAAAACTGTTCCAGAGCAGATACTGGAATCTTGGCTATAGAAAAGATTCTTAATCTGAAGACTTTTGCCCTATGAAAGAAAGTTTCTTTTCACCCAGTTTATGGCCTATTCTGAATACATCAGAACCAGTCTAGTGCTGTGTTTAAGGTACCAGGGTATAATCTGGGAGACCATGAGATCTAATCCCATTCTGAGGCACAAGCCACCTGCGTGCTTTGGGCCAGTTACTCAGCCCAGGAAGGAGGCAATGGCAAATCACTCTCCAAATTTTGCCAAGAATTCTGCCTCATCCAAGCAGTCACCAGGAGTCAAAAATTGACTTGACTGGCATAGTCAATCAATGTGCATACACATTAGGCTTGTAAGTGTATATATCCTGATGCATATATCAAGAATTAGACCAAAGCTAATTATATTCCTTATAAAACTTACCATATTTGAAGTTTCATAGTTGTATTATCACATGAAATTGTTTTTACTTTAAAATCAATGCCTAAGAAGAAAAATACAGATTTATGAATGTAACTCTTAATAAGAAAGTAAATCAAAAGACAGAAAAAAATAATCTTATCAAGGGGATTGCACAGTAAAAGAGCAATTTTCACATAAATGGAAACTCCACAGCTATATTTTCCCATTGAGAACTCATCTCATCGTCAGAAACATTCTGCAGCACACTCTAACTGAATTAAAGTATCTTTTTGCATTTAATGCACATTTAGAAGTCTGGTTTAGTTTAAGTTCAACAAGTGATCGTTTTTTTAACACTTCAATTCCAGAAAGATAACATAAAAAATGAAAATTATTATCTAAGTCCAATACATTGATATTTCTGCACTGTAAGATCTATAAAATAAGAATAAAGTGTGCCCTTATTGTCGGGAGCCAGCTGTACAAATTAATGGTTGAATTCCTTTTGAGCAATAGCTGATGCAGCATCTAAAAGGGCACAATAAAAACAGGAAGGTCACTTTCAAAATACTGGGTTGGAAATGCTTAAAAATAATAAGTCAACAGGGGATTTCTAGTCCTACAGAAAACATTTTATATTTGACATAAATTTTAATAATAAATTGACATGAGATTTTTATTTATAAAAAGACAGCTAAAGTGCTGAATCAGACAAAAACTTAATCTAAATTAAAATAAGGCATATTGACTTATTAAATCAACTTTACGTCTATTGACCTAAGGGCCAATGAATGTTAGTGAAAAACACAAGTCAATAAGCATTGCATGCATGAGTTATTCATAGCTTTATATAAAAATTTAAACAAATTTCACAAAAGGACAAGGTTGAAATAAGGAAAGAGGGAAAGAAATAAGAACCAGTTGCATCACCAGTAGTACTAAGCAATCCGATTGCATGGCTGTATAAAAGTTAAACCTATCATTATGTATCTTCCCTAATTTTCATCCTGCCTTTTAAATGTTATTATAAATATGGTACACAACAATCCAAATCTAATTCTAACAGGTATACCTAGACTCCTTCACCAGGAAGGAAGTTAAGGAGATACTTATATTTCAACATCTTATTCTTTCCAGTATAGATGAATTATCACAACTCCCCAAACACGACATACCCTCTGAAGTTAACTCAAAGATTCCTTTATAGGAGGGCCAGCAACCCCAGAAAAAAGTTTCTCTCTCACTGCAGGCTAACAAGTCCACCTGGCCAGAGATCAATAGTTTTCTGTCACATCTATTCATCTCTGCCCCCTGCCTTTTATCCCCAGAGCTACGGTGGAGCTTCGCTAGCAGCAGTGGAGCTTCCTTCCCATGGATCAGCCCATGGATTTCCACTGCTCTCCTCTGCCTGCTTCGCATTCGCGCATCAGGCACTGGACTCAGCTGTTCTGCCTCATCAGCCAACTCCAGATCTGGGGGCTCTTGACTCTCCATCTGAGGGCTGACAGACAATCCAGGCTCCACCTCTGTCTCTCTCTGTCTCTCTGCCAGCTCCATGCCCTCGTCCCTTTCAGAGCTTTCAGATTGCCTTGATGCCGACCCTGATTTCCATACTTCTTCTGATTCGACTACTGGAGGGGCCGGCGGCCAGCAGGCCACAACACAGTTTCTCTCAACCTTACAACTGGACAGAGGGGTGGCAGATGGGCACCTATCTCCCAGTTGTTAAGGTTGAGAAATACTGTATTATCAAGTATGATTGAGACCTTGATAAAGAATAATAAATGGCACACTGTATCCTCAGTTCCTAAGCAGTCCATCAGGCGCCTGGTTCCGCCGCAGGCGCCTGATGGACCCTATGGGATTTCAGACGGCACTTGGAGAAATACCTGACGCTCTCGTCCACAGTCTGGTGGAGTCCTTAGTTGCTGCTTGGAATATAGCGGCGGCAGGGGCTCTAAACCGGATTGCGTCTTTGCGGCCTCTCCGAGGCAGCGGATCCAGGAGGGCTCCTTGGTTTACCGAGGAACTCCGGGAGATGAAGCGCCAAAAGAGACGCCTAGAGCGCCGCTGGAAGGCCAGTAACTCTGAATCAGACCGAGCACTGATGAGAGCCTATATCAGGACCTATCTCGTGGCAATGCGGGCGGCAAAATGTGCGCATTTTGCCACTTTTATTGCATCCGCTGAATCGCGTCCAGCCGCCCTGTTTAGAATAACCCGCTCCCTCTTGAAAGGGAGGGATGCGGATGACCCTTTACAGGGTAGAGCTGAGGAATTTGTTCAGTTTCTAACGGATAAAGTCACTCGGATTCGGACAGATCTGGACTCCAATTGCACGGTACCAGCCGAGGTACCGGGGAAAGGTCTTGAGAGGATTTTATGGAGCGAGTTTCAACTTGTCGCTCCTGAGGAAGTGGACAAGGCCATGGGAGCGGTGAGTGCCTCCACTATTCCATCTCTTAGCCTGGGGGGTGAAATTATACGCCACTCAGAGAGGGCTCGCAATTTGGGAGTCCTCCTGGATCCACAGCTGACTTTAGAACATCACTTGTCGGTTGTGACCGACAAGGGGGGCCTTTGCCCAGGTTCGCCTGGTGCACCAATTGCGACCCTATCTGGACCGGGAGGCCCTTCGGATAGTCACTCACGCCCTCGTCACCTCAAGACTGGATTACTGTAACGTGCTCTACATGGGGCTGCCCTTGAAGAGTGTTCGAAGACTTCAGTTAGTCCAGAATGCAGCCGCGCGAGCGATTGTGGGTGCACCGAGGTACACCCACATTACACCTATCCTCCGCGAGCTGCACTGGCTTCCTATCAGTCTCCGAACATGCTTTAAAGTGCTAGTTGTTACTTTTAAAGCCCTACATGGCATTGGACCTGGCTACTTGAGAGACCGCCTCCTGCCAATCACCTCCCATAGACCGATTAGATCGCACAGATTAGGCTTCCTCCGGATTCCATCGGCCGGTCAATGTAGGCTGGCAACCCCCCGGGGGAGGGCCTTCTCTGTAGTTGCTCCGGCCCTCTGGAACGATTCCCCCGTTGAGATCCGGACCCTTACCACCCTTCCAGCCTTCCGTAAAGCGACGAAGACCTGGCTGTTCCGGCAGGCCTGGGGCTGTTGAATTGTCCAGCCCCACCCTAGGTTGTGATTGTTATTGTAATTTTAAACTGCTGTTTTATTTTTTTTGTATCCCCCTTCCCTTTTTTATTGTAAGCCGCCCGGAGTCTTCCAAGAATGGGCGGCATACAAAATAAAATAAATAAATAAATAAATAAATAAAATAGGGAAATGTTTCTTTCCAGACTCTTGGGTAGCTACTAAACTGGAGATGGAACTGCAGAAAATTTAAGAGGGCTGTTCTAATCCATCTCCATATTTTGCTGGTCACTTTCTAAGATAACTCAATCAACACTAACTTGCATGCTACCATGCAAAAAAAGATGGGGTTTTCTCATATATTTTGATAAATGTGCACACTTTTCTATGCACCTTGGATTTTTCCAACCATATTGATGCATTTCTTTTATTCTTCCATTGCCCTATTTTGCTTTCAAATCCTCTTTGAATCCACTGAATTGGCTGTTAATCAAAAGTGATAATTAACCTCCTGTCTTACTCCGTTTTTTTTGCTTATCAACTTTTGGTGGAAGCATTTCAGCTTCTGGAAAGACAGAGGTAACATACCATTGTTAGAACAATTATTGTACACTGTGCTAGGGCATACTTTCTGCAGTACAAAGTTAATGCATCTCTCACTTCATCTTTTCATGTTTCCTGTCTGATTTGCCTGGGCGGGCTGACAAAAGGACATTTGGGACAGTATAAATAAGTATGTAATTATCTGAAAATTCTAGGAGGAAAAAACAAGGCAAGAATGCATTTCAGTATTGCCACAAAGCAATTGAAATAATGTTCATGAAAACAGATGAAAATACATGATGCAACCGCCATATTTGGCCAGTATCTGGATGGAAGGCTGTGTGATATATGTATGCATATGTGTGTATCTGTATATGGGGAGTATGCAAGGAAGAAATGCAGAATAGAACCCTTGGCTTTTTATATTAGCAAGGATTCTATCAATAGGTTAAAAAATTAACCCAGAAGGAAAGGATTCTGTTGTCCCATAATTCCTCTGCAGATAAGTTTTGCCTCTAAAGAGTTCTAAAAACTCAGTACTTTCTTGTATATACTTCTCATTGTGCGTAATACAATATTCATTGCAAGAAAATATGTCACAGAATATTTCAAAAATTTATTTGGCGAAGCATCTCCTTGTTCACTTGGACATGCAAATCTTTCTTCCCATAAACTTTTTCCCTGGTGTTCAATGAGGTGCCATTGTTTAAACAAAAAACAGTTATTCTTTATAGTCTGCTATTCTCAATGTGATGAGTCTGCCTTATGATCCGTATAAGTTTAATTAGAAAACTATAGCTGCTTATAATTCACAAAAACTGCATAATTGAAGAGGAAGAAGGGCAACCATCCCTGAGAGTTTAAGTGCTGAATAAAGTGCTTTCAATGAAAATTTACTGTGAATGCTTTTTTGTTTTTTTAAGGAAAGCAAATCTTGAACAACTAAACGCTGCTACCCACAGCTGCAACCCTCCAATATTGCTAGCAAATTAGCAACATGCAATTATAACACTGGAATTGTGAGCAGGAGTTGAAGTGCCCCAAACTATGAGAAACAAGCATTTAAGCACCAAGAAATGACATTTCATCATATTATCTTACTCATTGTATTCCTTTGTCTCTAAGCAAAATGAGGGAACTCCCATTTCTTTCAGAGAGGAAGTTCTAGGGGGAGATGAGAGAGGACTTTGAGATGAAAAGAATTGCTGCGTCCAATTGAGAACTGATCTATCATTTAGATAATTACTTTAAAAAATTGACACTGAGCTCTTGCTACAAAGTTGTGTGATATTATATTTGCAGGACATCCATCTAAGAAACAGAACATTCCAACTTAAAGTCTGAATCTGCTTTGCTGCTGCTTCGGCTGCCATTGAAACGGGGAGGGGGAGCTGGTATTTGGGAGGGGAATCATGATGTCCTGGAGGAAGATTCTAGATGCTGACCTGACCATCTTACTGCGCATGTGGAGGAGGGGAGTTTCCTGCCAAGGTTAACTGTCCGGCATTCCATCCTGGTGATGTCTTTTGAAGTTATCTCCCACCTGACAGTTGGGTGCATTATAATTGGACTATGGACTGGGATGCCAAGGGGAGAGGATTGAATTATACATGATATTCTTTGCTTTCGCGCCTAATTAACCAGATTTAGCTTAGCTTTGCTACTGTTCGTTTATAATTCGTAAAAGTACACTTGATTTCAAACAAATGGAGTTGAGTGGTTTCTTTCCTGATTATTAAATGAAGTCGCAGCTGACAGAATCCCACTATGCTTCTCCCTCAGGCATCATGTGACTTCCTTCCATTTCTCTAATAAGTTGAGTTCATTGATGCGTAACCATTGTTGCAGCAGTTGGGGGGCTGCAACAAAGTCATTGACTCTTCTGACTCTCCCTACTATCCCAAAAACAGCTTCATTGGTGGGCCACTAAAATGGAGGACTTTCTCTTACTTTTTTAAAAAGGGAGAAACTGACAAGAGTTGTACTTCTAACCTAATCATGGTAAGAGTAGTAAATCTGTGTGTTTTTCACAGATGGATGCACCAAACCCTAAGGTGTCAAGTACTAGGAAGTAGAGGAGGGTTCATATAAAAGTTGTAACAATGGAAATCACATGCTTTCAATGTGGTATTTGCTCTCTTAGCATAGAAAGGAAAGGGGGCTAAAGAAGCAGGGAAATAACACCAGTTGGATATAATGCACAAACATCTTTAGTACAATGTCATTGTCATAGGTGAAGAATGAGTTGAAACTTGGACAACTACTTTTTAAGCTAAGTTCTTTCCAACCAGTTTTACCATGGGGTCAAGCAACTAAGGCTACTGTGCAGGAGAGTCCTGAGACTGGTAACCACTGCCCATTTTTCAGTTCGGGAGCAAAAGAGCAAGGCATGACTACACATTATTACCTATAATATTATTTGCAAGGAGGGAAAAACAGAGAATGAGAGATAATAGGCATAAATCGTATTTTTGCTAAGGGAATCATATCTGGATCTTCAAGCAGTATCTCAGTAATTTTTTTCACTTTCAAAAGACGGAAATTAGACAAAAGTCACAACAATAACTCACACTTTTAAAATCACCATCCAGCTCTGACATGGATCCTGACATCATGCTGATGTGAGCACAGCAATCACACCAACAACTGTTCCACTAAGTACAGTACATTCTACAATTTGATTGTGCATTGCTCTGTAGCCGACATACAACAGATGTACATAGCTATTGCTATGATGCAAATTGTGCACTGCTGTGTAGCCAATGTAAGCAACCAGTCTGCAGATTTCGAGCTATGCGCACTCAGTTTTAGCTATGCTTTAGCTAGAAAACAATTTGTAAAAGAGGATTTTAAAACAAGTCACATACTACAATAGGCCTTTTAAATATCAAGTCTAGCTGAAAAGTCTAGATCAATCCACAGCATGCATAAAGCTGCTGTATCTAAAACCTTCAAGAATTAGCTTTAGCTGATACTGCCACACGATTGATTTATAGTATAAAATGTTATGGATCTTATCTATTTTAACACTGAAATGATTGCTCAGGCACAAACATTTCAGTCATATTAAATGAAATTTCCACTTTTTTATGTCCCTTTATTTCAAATCGAAAAGTAACTCGTTTTATTATATTTTGTACATCTATATCTATTTCACAGGTAATTGTTTCGGTCATGCATCAAAAGAACCTTGAAAAAGCTATGCGACCAAAAGAAATGGAGCAATAGAGACAAACAGATAAGTTGTATCAGTGGGTTGTTGAGGTAAGATTTGGGGAGGAAAAAGTCAGGGTCATGCTCAATATTCCAAGATCATAGACTTCTCTCGCTGTATCATAGGACAATTCTTCCCACACCAATATCCACTAGTACTGCAGGTGCTACAAGAAGAGAATAGCCCTTTCTGCTCAGAATGGGCCAGGAGTGATTGATCCTCTATACCAATGATGGCTAACCTTTTTGTCATCACGTGCCAAAAGCGCTTGCATGAGTGCATGACAGCATGCCCACATGCTTGCACCAATAATGCAATGGATGCACGACCCTCACGCATGTGCACGCAACCCCCCCTGCTCCTCTGCCTCCATGCATGAGCCCCTCCCCCATTTTTTGCTTCCAGTTTGGTGCAGGAGGCTTCCAGGCCCAAAATGGCGCATGAAGGGACCTCGTGGGGTCCCCGCATCCCATTTTGGCTTTCAGGTTGGGTCAGGAGGCCTTCTAGGCCGAAAACAGGGCATGGGCACTGCATGAGGCCCCAAAATGCAATGTGAGCACCCCCTGGGCATGTACATGTGCACACGTCCCCACATGCATGATGAAGCTGGGCTGGGGTGATGGCTGGCATGCTTGCAGAGAGGGCTATGCATGCAACCTGTGGCACACGTGCCATAGGTTCACCATCATGGCTCTATACCTTGGCTGCATTTTGAAATTAAATACAAGAGTGCATTTATTACCCTCAGCAAACTCCAACAAGACATGTTATCAGAATATTTTGAAGAGTTTAGCTGTGGCAGAAATATTTGCCCAAGGCAAAAACATGGTTGGAAAGAAGTGATTTTGTCTTTCCCATTTCAATTGCTGTAATGACTATCTATTTATACTGAGCAGTTTGCTGTTCTTATATGCCAAATGAAGGACAATTAAAACTTGGAGGCTGATTCTCATGTGCTATGAGAATGCTCAGTTTGGATATCACTACTTCTCTATCTTGCTGAGATCCTTTGATTCAAAGGTTCTGAATCACTTCTCCATCAGAATGATGTCCATTACATCTAATTAACTATGTTCCCCTTCACACATGTCCTGCATTGATCTGAGACTGATGATGCGCCCATGTCTCCATAATGCTAAAATATATCCAGAGATCTTTGGAAGTTGAGCTGATTAACTTTTAGCTCAATTGCTACTCCAGAGGTGATTCTGCAAAAAAGATGTATTTGTTCTGCATATAATGTGGGTTATTTCATACTGATGGGTATTATAGTCTTGTCCTCTCCCAAGATTTCTTTCTTCTTTTGCAACAAAGCACAACAGTAATTCCCCTGACACCATCCGAGATCAAGTTATTCTCAAAAGCAACGGGGAAAGGGGGGGGGGGGCTAGTGAATAGCAGACAAAGGCTGAGATATTTTCATCATACATGGTGGACTTTTCATTGCCCCAGTGCTAGGGAGAGCATTCAGTATTTGTGTGGCAGTGCAGTTCCACTGAAGAGACTCAAAAACATGACACCAGTGGCTATGTGGAAATTCTAGTCCTACCTTAGCTATGGAGCCTAACTGGATGTCTTTAGGCCAGTCAAACTCCATCAGCCTATGATGATCAGACTTGGGCAACAAGCCAGCCAGTCAATTCCTGTTGCATGCAACCAAATGGGTCAATACTTGGTTCATTCAAATAAAAAAGTGAAACCTGCACTTGCGGGGAAAAAATGCTAGGAAAGAAAAAAAAAGCACTACAGTGGTACCTCAGTACTTGTTGGTAATTCATTCCAGAACACACAATGAATACTAAAACCAACGAGTCCTGAGAAAACTCCCTGGCTTACCATGTGACTTGCTATTTTGGCTGGAAGAAATAGCGAGTCACAACGCAGCCAACATCAGCAAGTTCTTCCTTGTGCATCAACTACTGGGAGAAAGACAAGTGCCGGAAGAAAATTTCTGCTTCAAAATGCATAGGATACTGAATTCAATGAGTTTTTAAGCAGTCAAGTGCTTAAGGTGGTATTCAGCAGGTTCTGACCAGTTCTGGAGAATCAGTAGCGGAAATTTTGAGTAGGTCGGAGAACCGGTAAATACCACCTCTGACTGGCCCCATCCCCATTTATTCTCTGCCTTCCAAGTCCCAGCTGATGGGGACGAAATGGGGATTTTGCAGTAACCTTCCCCTTGAGTGGGGTAGGAATGGAGATTTTACAGTATCCTTCCCCTGCCACACCTGCCACGCCCACCAAGCCACGTCACACCCACAGAACCAGTAGTAAAAAAATTGAATTCTACCACTGATGCCTGTATAGTATTTTCATGGAATAAATATAGATTGCAACACCCCTGACAAATAGCCATCCATCCTCTATTTAAAAAGATACAGTGAGGAAGGATTCACAATTTCCTGAGGAAATTGATTAAAAATTTATCACTAAGTCTTTTCCTGATAACAAACAAAATCTACTTCATTGTCATTTAAGCCCACTGTTTATAAGCCTACTTCCCGTTTCTCATGTTTTTCCTTTTGGGACCCGTAACATATTTGTTCTCTGCACATGCTCCAGTTTGTCAATGTCTTTCCTAAAATATCAAAATCTGGGTATAATATTCCAAGTATCGATATCTCACATAACAAGAAGGAGTGTTGGATTTTGGGGAAGAAATGATAGACCGAAGATGATTCTGTGAAAAGCAGAGCAATGAACGTGTCATGATGAAGAGCCAGTGAGTAGACCAGCTCTTTGATATTTCTTCTCGGGACAAGAAGGGGACTTGAGATTGCCCAGAAGTGCTCCAGACAGTTGCTTGTCAGCCCCTTTGAAAAAACATAGGGTTCACATACTTCCTTTTCTAATCATTTTTGGAAATTGCTTATTAATTGTCTTTCAGCTATTTTGAATCTTTGGATTGATAGGTTTTATAGCATAGCATCTGGTGAGTTTCTTTTAATCCTTAGAAAAAACAAGTTTTAAACACAAGCTAAAAGAGTTAATAAAAAAAATAAACAGCAAAATAACTTTGATCAGAACTTTGGTTTTAGAATGTTACAAATGGATTAAGAGGCCAGATAAATTTGAATTGAGATTTGGAATTAATTAAAACAAATCCTTTCCATGGGAAAATACTTTTATTGTAATTCTTTTAAAAACATAATGAAACTTTAAAAAATTGACACTAGAAGAAACTAAAGATTACAATTTAAGGAAAAAACTCTGTCTCAACTTTCAAATACAGAATGAAGCAAAATATTGTATTTTAATATTGGACATATTAAAAAAGATTTTTGAACAATGGACCCAGAAACTAATTTTAAGACTTTCTGCCTCTATATAGACTCTGTTTAAAGGGAATAAAGATCAAGACATTTAAAAGTAAAGGAAGGAATATAAAGTTGGTCTATCTGATCAAGATTAAAATAAATATGTTGTTAACTGTGGTAACCCTTAAAGGACTTCTGAAATCAAGACTGAAATGATGAGGCTTTTTGGATTTTTTAATAGATAAGAGATGGAATATGGGAAGATCATTAGTTACTAAATAAGTGATAAGTTACTAAAATTGATTATATTGTTATAATTTCTTTACTTTATTACATTCTTATTTTCTCCTATTTTTTCTTTTTCATTTTCTGCATCTTCTATTGTTCTTTGTATTTTTTTTAGTTTGTATTAGTTTTTGTTGTAATTGTAATTTTTAGTAAAATTACTATTAAAAAGAATAAATGTTTCAACTTCAATAGCACATAAGTCTTCTATTCTGTTATATTAATCAGTCCCTTTGTTTCTATCCTCAATTTTAAATTCCTTTATTTAGTGTTAAAATTTTTAGCTAGTAGTCATCAAAGATTTTTCCTGCTCTATGTATGCAACCCTACAGTCTACATACTATGCATGATACTTTTCTGCAATCAAGCAAATTGGCTTTTAATTAATAACAAGAATTTGTTCAACCCAGACTGAATGTGAACTTGCTGAAGTATTATAGTTAGATGTTATCATGCATATAGATTGCAAATTATCATGCCAATGCAAATGTTTGTGAATTGTCATATAATCCTTCTCTTGAAAAATGTTATTGGCACAATTAGTTTTTCCTTAAAGCTAGAATATTAATTTGATAACTTTATTTTGGTACATACAAAGTACTATTTTGTTTTGAGAACCTTGCTTTAAAAATCCAAAGATTACTTTTTAAAATTCTAATTGAGAATCAGTTTGAAGAACTTTCAGATCTGATAATTCAAGACTAGACATTATGGAAAAGAAAATTAGGAAAAATTAATTTAATTTGGAATTTTCTTTTTGAAAATTTCGCTTACTGTGAATCTTTTGTTGAATTTTCATCCATGCACAAAACATTCTTTCTTCTTTGATGCATTTCCCTCTATTTTGATATAGACTTTATCTTTTTTAAAACAGAAACCCAGTTGGTCATTAGGGCAGAGAACCGGTTGTTAAATTATTTGAATCCCACCACTGCTAGAGTGGCATCTAAAAGTATAGCCTGTGCCTAATTCGACCCACATATTATATCTTTTACCTGGTGGCATATAAAATACATTTTTCTGAAATTCAAGTCAAATACATGAGAAGCCACTTAAAGGCACATCAGTTTATTTTCCTCTATTAATCTATTTTCTGCCAGAATAAATACACTGATAGATCTACAAATGTACAGCCTGGTTTTCAATAAATCTTTTCCTCTTTCATAGAACCAACTGCCAATGAATTACTGTTGCCTTTTCCCCCTTTTTTTTCAGAAGGTGGGCCTCTCCCCCCCCCCATACTTTCCTTTCTAGAATCAATGATCTGGCAACAGCTTCTTTAACAGTAAACTTCCAGATGCGGTTGACTATAATGAGCAGAGCCTAGCCTTAATTCATCTATCTCTCATAAAGATTTTGAAGCTTTTATTCAATTTGACGACCAAGTGGAAATCAATGAGACTAAAGAATACTTAGAGGAATAGCGTAATTTATATGTGAGTGAATCATTTTATGTATATGTCTGTGCCATTAAAGACATGAAAGGGATTCCATATATGTTTCATATAAACGTGCATAAAGAATTTTTAAACTGCATGGTCACAATGAAGCACAGACTTAGACTTGCATAATCAATTTAACAAGTATAACCAATTCAGGGTTGGATTATGGTCTATAGTTACAATTAACTCTCTCATAAGATTCCCATGTCAATTATAACCCTATATGTAAGCATATACAATTGTTCTTACCACTGTTTATCCACTAACTTTCCTTCTTCAGCTATCACTATCAAAATGTTGAATATATTGTCTTCAAAGACAGGACCACAGGGTTTTTTTTTTTGCTGATGAAACTCTTTTAAAATAGCATGTAATTTCCCAGTTTACAACAACTCACCAAGACAGGGCTATGTAACACATGTAGAAAATAGACTGATTATACTTTTTCTCTTTATAAACAATTTAGAGTTTCAGTTTCAACATAGAAACAGAAAGGAGAAAATGTGTTTGCCTCACAATACAGACTTATGCTTAGTTCAAACATAATTATGACTTTATTCTCATGAAATGATAAGTTATAAAATTCGGTTAATGGAATATTACACCACTAAGCACCCTCTACACCCATATTATCCATCCCCACTTGTACAGTATGTGGCATCCCTACTTTTGAGTAAACTGAAATGGAATTTATACTCTAGGATGAAGCTCGGGGACAAAATCTTGTGTTTGGAACTCAAAGGTGACATCCATTTCACTACAGATGATACGATAAACGATAAACGGGAGGCTTCACTTAAAAGGCTAGGTGGATGTGTAATGGTAGTCTGAGCTTCTTAACAGAAATTTATAGCTTAACATATCCTGAAAACATAGTCCATATGTTATATTGTATACAACAAAAGCAGTTGACCCTGGGCTTTCAGTTGTTACCTGAGTAAAAAATCTGTGGGCTATGTCCACAGGATGCATTTTGTTATGCATAACACATTTGGCTGAATTTGAATACCTCTAAGCCCAAAAGATCACATTCTGCCTTAAGAGTTTTATACACAGAGTCATATATTACAAGTTACTCAGATCCTGGTTCTTTCTTCCCAAAAAGATGTCCACACGACTGCAATTCACTTCCACATAAAGTTACAAGGATGCAGAGGCACAAAGTACATCCAAGGCAACAGAGGAGGGATTTTAATGTTTTTGTTTATACATAGTGATGAAAGGGTTCACCCAGGGATACCCCACTAATGATACAGGAGGGTTTCTCCTGTAATGGGAATACTCTTTGTTTGCCTGGAGGCTGGGTGATGCTAGAAGAGGTTCTATGGTAAGTCACTAGTGGGACAATGCCCCACAAGTGAATTCATGGTTTCCTTATTTAATGTCCAGAACTAAATCATGAACTATGATTTACTAGCTACAGTGTCTGGGTTCATACATTGACCCAAACCCAGACTAGCAGTATATCAAGTCAGATACATAAACTATAGTAGAGTTTAGTGTGATGTGTGTGATCTGCAAAGGTTTCAAGTGCAAATTTGTTAAATTTCACACTTTGCAGAAGTTGATGGAATACAGATGTATCTCGCTGAATGAAATCCCAGCAACAACCATATTTTAGGGTGTATCCCAAAGGTGCTTTTTCTCAAGAGGACAATGGGACTTTCTAGTTTTTCTTTGAAGACGTTTCACTTCACATCCAAGATGCTTCGGATGAGAACCCAAACGTCTTCAAAGAACAACTAGAAAGTCCAATTGCTCTTGAAAAAAAGCACCGTTGGTACAACCATGACTGAAAAATCTCCATAGACTTTGAGGGTGTATGTTTTAGTATATGATTACCAGGAAATAAAGCGGGCG
The DNA here is from genome assembly GCF_051295495.1 of Thamnophis sirtalis. NCBI lineage: Eukaryota > Metazoa > Chordata > Lepidosauria > Squamata > Natricidae > Thamnophis > Thamnophis sirtalis. Next base: position 144,936,691 of record NW_028261382.1, on the reverse strand, counting down.
GGATAGGGCAGGTGCGCCTTTCTCTTTCGCTGGCTAAATGAACCCAGGCCCGCATACTCGAAGGAAATAGGGGCTTAGGTTCGCCCAGTGTGATTTCGGCGAGCGCCTCGGGCGCACTAGGCACAGGAAACGGGCGCCGTCGGGGCGCGTGTACTACTCACCGACGGTGGTGATATAGGAAGACGGCGGCGTGCAGGTGCAAAAGTCGGTGTATCGCCTCAGGATCGAGGTTTTCCCCACGAAGGAGTCACCCACCATCACTATCTTGGCCAAGCACGCTTTGGGTGCCTCGCAGCCCGTCCTCTCAGCCATGGCCCACCAGCGATAGGCAGGCGTCGCTCGAAGCTGGCTTAGCCGGAGTCGCTGGAGAGGAGATCTTCCTTACAGCGTTGGCGCGATTGGCGCCCAAAGCCTCGATCCCGTGTCGCCGGTTGCTGTTGCTCTTCCGTCGCTGGGCTCCACTCTCTTCTCAGAGTTTGGGTTTGAAGGGCTGTTCCGGTTTCCGATGCGCCTCTTCTGTCTAAATGCCGGGCGGGCGAGCTGACGAAGTTCCTTCCCTTTTTTGCTCAATGGGCGCTCGGAACCTTGCCTGTCCCCAGCAGAAAAACCCTTAGAAAGAGCAGCCGCAAGTTGGTCATTCAACAAAGTCCACCAGAGAAGTTCCTTCACCCCTTCTATTGGAGAACTGCAGGAACTGGCTACCTGTGGTGGAGCTCTAATTATACGCACCCAAAACCTGCCAGAAAGAAGAGCACGGCGTGATTATCTTTTTGGATTGCTTTTACTAGTAGTTTGGCATCACCAAAACTATGTTGGCTTTCCCCTCTTGTTGGTGTGTTGGTATTGGGGTCTCCAAGGACACTAAACTGCACTGATTTCCTTCAAATATTTTCTGCAGTTGGTGAAACATGAACATTAATGTATATCATCTTTAATTATTCCGACCTGGTGTCTGATAATTTTTTTCTTTTTTGTCTGTCATGTTAGGGAAAAGCTATAGGCCTTTTTCATTTTCATTAAATGTGCCAACAGCAATCTTGTTGAGGAAATTATTAAAAAATTAATCTATATGAGGATAACCATTATGATTTTTTTTTTTACAAAATCAAATATTTATGCTGTGTTTTGTCGAAGAACAACAGCTGCAAAGGGACTGACACAATATAATTATACAAATATGTATTTAAACTGTGGCATCAATAAAATGCAGAACAATCTCAATTTTAAAATTCCATACCAACACCGGTAGGGAAAGTAAGTTGCCTTGGCACACATCTTGATAATGGGCTTGGGAGCAGAATGGGGAAGAACAAATCTGCTCCCCTCAAATTAAAGAGTTCAGATTCTATTTTATAGATTAAGACTGAATACTACGGAGAGCAGTATTAGAAGAACTGAAGACAGGATGCTTGAAGGCACAAGACCTTGCAGGGTCTACTAAAAGGTACTACTAATCAGTCAGCGGTTACCAATTTAAAGTTGTGTAAATCTTTACTTTCCTACCAAAGAACTGACTCTGCACTAAGTGAGAAGAATGTGAAAAAGGTGACTGAGGGAGATAGGGAGAGAGAGCTGCTGGTGGGAAACTTTAAATTGTCTGCTCACAATTATGGGGGATGGAAAATAGAGGAGGCAATTAATTATATGGAATAAATGAATTGGAAGGGTAGGAATGAATTGGAAAGAAGAGGCCAGCTATATGCCTGGAGAAGCTCCGAAGCAAGACATCAAGGCTTGGCCTTCCCCATTTGTCACTTAAACATGGGATTAAAAGTACAGTCTCTGTGTGTAAAAATTCCTTTTAATCCAGGAGCGCTGGTTGAATCTTCAACTGCAAATAACAACTGTTGCTCAAAGAAAAATAGTTATACAATAGAGCTGAATTTTTCTTTATGTATGTGCAAACAGGGGAAGAACTTCCTGGATACAGCTTAGCTACAAATGTCACATCAAGCAGTAGTTTGTCAAAAAGGGAAAAGTATTTTGTATGTAGTAAAGTTGGTAACTCCCAAATCAAATTCGTCCAACAGATAATTTTTAAGAAGGTTAATTACAAAGGTTAGAGGATATAGTCCAGCGATGGTGAAGCTTTTGGGCGCCGAGTGTCGAAAAGGGAGCATGCATCTGCAACCCAGAAGAGGAGCTGCCCAGGGGGCATGCGGGCTCTGGAAAATGAACTTTTTGTTTCTGGAGCGTGCATGCGTGCCAAGCTAGTCTTCCGATTACTGGCACACACGCACATGTGATGATCAGCTGGCCGTGCGCATGCTCATGCCAGAAAACTGAAAACCAACTTTTCCAGTTTCTGGCATTGCCGCACACATGAACGCCAACTGATTGTCATGTGTGCATGCATGCCAACCTGGAAGAGGAACGGGCAACGTCGCACATGCCAGGTGACATGGCTCTGCATGCCACTTTGGGCACACGTGCCACTTTAGGCACCTGTGCCATAGGTTCGCCCTCACGGAGATAGACTTATCTCATTAGGATCATGGTCCTGAATAAGAGGCAGATTTTAGCTTGCTCTTATACCTTTTATTAATTACTATTATCATAATCTGTTTAGCACTAAAATTTGTTTGCGCCTCCTTTGAATTAAGTTTAACTCCCGATAACATGTACATGCCATCCATTTTGTTGGCAAAGAATATAGAACTGGTTTGTGATTCCTTCTTCTGGGTTGTTGTGACTTTCTACTGTAGCCTACAGCTCTGCTACTTTGGGGTGGTCCTCCATCCAAATGCTAATTAAATGTGATTCTGCTTAGCATTTTGAGGTCACAAAAACTGCTGCTTTTGCTGCTGCCTAACAGGCCAGAGTCTTCTAACTGAAACGCTCTAAAGTCCTCATCTAAAGACAAATAACCATAAGAAGAGAGCAAAAACTCAAACTGCACTAAATAAGATTCAGAAATGTTTATTAATTCTTGTTAAAATCTATTGGAAAAAGTCTTTTAAATAATAAAATCCGGAGTCAGTAGGCTTGGAGCTGTATATCAGAATGGTTAATACAACCATTCAAATGGCAACAGCTACTCTGTTTTCCCCTCAATAAATGTGAGTTACTAGTGGCTGAAATATCTTTTGTAGCATATTGGTGGTCAAAACAATGGGGAAAACCTATCAAGAAGCAGAAAAGAGGAACAATATTTTAGGCAGGAACTAAATGGATTATTTACTAACTGTATGTTGCACAGTTCCAGTTATCAATTCTATATGAAATATTTAGTCAGATGTCAGACACAAACTTGCTTCATTTAAAAGAGCAACTGTTATATATGTTTTTAATAGTCCTTCACTTAAAATTATTACTGTTTCATTTTATTCATATTCCTACCCACAAGAGGACACTCTTTCCATTTTTCTTCCAACAAATATTAAAAGGTTTCAGAATATTATTGGCCTTTCTAGACCCTTCTTCCTAATTCCTATGTTTTAAATTGTGCTGATAGCTATAGTTCTGATACAGTATGTTGGAGTCAGTGGTTTACCTCACATTTTAATTTGACCTTAGCAAATGTCATACTTTCATACTAATATCTGAATTAAAATGTGATTTCTCCTGTTTTGTAACATAGGTTTCTAATAAAAATGTGTGTGCAGTCATCTACATATTGTTACATAGAAATGTTTCTATATATGAACATATATATACAAAATGCAACTTATTGGGGAAAAGTACTTATAAACATGTATATGTTAAGAGAAACATGTACAGTAGACAACTTTAAAAGGCTACTGAAAAGTAGCAAGAAATGTAGTAGCAAGGTGCTGGTCAGTTCAAAACACAGAAATAATAACTGCTTCCTGAAATATCTGCATTGATTGCCACTTTATTTAGAAGGCCTAATTTATTAATCTTTATTAATCTTTAAATCATAGATGAAGGGGAGGGTTCCAGCAGTCGCAACTGTCAATTTGCTCATGGGTGCGCTGCGCACGCATGTACAGTGCAATAAAAATTGTTCTGCACATGTGCAGAAGCAAAAAACAAGATGGCGGCACCTGCAGTGCTACCTGGAGAACTGGTTTGGGGGTGTTGCAGGCCTGAGTTGCTGCCGGTTCCAGCGACCCAGGCTACCAAACCACTACCGGTTCGCCCGAACAGGTCTGAACCGTTAGGAACCCACCACAGCTTAGATGTCTTAAGACCTCACTGTTTGAAGGCCCACATCGTGTATTACAAACATGTCTAAGTGTTAAGATTTGTAAGAGAGAGAACCTTCTGAAGATGCCTCCACTGTCAGAGATTTATTAATTCAACACAAGGAAAAGAGTCATTTGCTTTGTTCCAAGCTATAGAATGAACTGCCTGTAGAACAGGAGCCAACAGCTATCTCTTTCACCAGGATTTTAATTAATTTTAATATAATCATCGTTGTATTTGTTGATTTAAACAATTTATATGGCTACCCATCTCACAGCAGTGATTCTGGGCAGCATAAAAAGAATTAAGCTGTCTCTCCCAAATAGAATTGAAACAGCTTACTATCCACATAACATATGGAGTTGAGAAAAGACTAATTCCCAATTTATAAACAGAAAAAAAAAACCAACAATAAAGCCAGGCAATCAGAGGAGCCCACTTAACCTCCTGGCTCAAATGCCTTAGGGACCAATCCGGTCTTTTTTTTTTTTTTAAATTAAATAAATGTTTTTTAATTTTAATTGAAACAAGTACAGCATCTTTCTTTACATCTGTAGAAAGTGTATCAATCGATTACAGATCCTCCACGGTCAACAAACATAACTCATATTAACTTAAGCATTATTATATATCCATTTTCATTTGACTGTAATTATTATTTAAAAGTATTAGTACAAATAATAATCTTGAACAATACCTGCCCACACCAGTGGGAAGATAAAAAATCAAAAAGAAAAGGCAAAAAAAAAAAAAATAGGACAAAAAAACAACAAACAGACACGACAGGCAGGGAAAAAGAACAAAACACAGGTATCTATTAAGAAAAAAAAAGAAGTATATCAGCTGGTTACAACATGCTTTGGTGCTTCTCTTCCATTAATTCATATTAATTCAAATATCTTAACTCAAATGTTTACCATATTAACATCATTATACCTCCAGTTTTAATTACCTATAGTTATTTAAATATCCTTCATCCTTAGCTATATCAGAAAATTAATCCATAACACATGCTGACATTTCATTTACTACTTATAAAGTCCTCTATTTACATCAAATCCTCATATCCTATTTTAGCTGGACATCCATAATATTTAGTTATATCATATATCATAACATTTTCCCAGTGTTGATTAACATTTGATTGTATGTATTTTATTTAGTTTTTATAATAGTGATAGTTATTGTAATTAATACTCTTTATGTATAATCCAAAAATGTTTTCTCATATTCAATTGTTATTTATCATATCGACTCCACATTATATACATTACTATCAATATCAATTATTATTCCACTATATCTGTTACAAAGAGAGCAATTAGATTAGCTAAATTTCTTCAATCTATCAGCCAATTCCACATTATATACATTACCATCAATATCAATTATTATTCAGCTGTATCTATTACAAATTAAAATAATCAGATTTAGCTAATTTTAAGTTATATTCTTGCATCTGTCAGCCTGTGTCCCTCCAACAGCAAAATATTCTTAATCCAGTTACCATTCGTTGAATAAATTTACCAAATGTTTTTATAAGCAAGTCCAAACAGAAATATCTTAGCACCTTTTGGCTCTGAATGTGAGTGATGAAATAATAATGTTGTCCTGGGCTTGTAAAATTTTTCAGATTAACTTTAATTCTCCAGGGTGGAGTTTCCATTTCTCCTGCACTCTGTCTCTTTAAATGAATCTTCTTTGTGGCTCCCCCCTTCCTTTCTTCCTCTGAGATAGACCAGACGCCATTTCTCACATTTTCCATTTGTATTTCAGGAACATTCAAACATTCAACAATCTCAGTTTTTCCTTCATATTTTAAAATCATATGATCCAGTTTTCTTTCCAATTTTTGAAAAGAGTCAAAGAGCTTTTGACATGCGGAGAAGAGAATCTGAAATGAGGCTTCAGACGCCATGATGTGTCGTAGTTAAAAATTCCAAATATAAACACGCTGAAGACTGTGCAATCTTATCTGATCATAAACACAGCCAGGTAGTAAAGATGTCAGATCGTGACAGGCTAATTAGTAGAAAGTTAACTTTACGATCCACTTAAAAAGAGTCAATGAGGGGGGTTGCCGAAACATTCCTTGAAGTATTTAAGAGATAAGGTCGCCACCAGCCATAAATCCATTAGAAAGAGACCAATTCGCCGCTAAATTCTGCTATTTTATGGTTTCAATTGGTTTAGGCTTTTAGCGCGGACAGAGTCTCTTGAGTAATAAAATCAGCTTACCAGATGACATCACTTCTGCCATTCTTAGGGGCAACCTGCAGTTTCAGTTAGCACGCAGCTAATCCAAAAAGGAATTGGCACGAGGAGTTAATACCCCCCCCCCAGAGACTTGCGGGTGTCTCTGAGGTCCAGGGTCTCTCCTCACCTTCACTGTCTTCTACGGGACAGCTAGGATTCAAAGAACCCGTCCAAAAATCCTTTGGAATAGAGGAATTTCAGGAATAGCCTGAAACTCCGTCTTCTCACTGCTAAGCCCCGCCTTTAATGCCTTGCAAAAGGCTGATGTGTTTGGGGCCGTCTATGTTCCATAGAGCAGGCACTATGACAAAGAAAGCATAACTCCTGGATCCACCAAAATTACATTGTTTGATAGCAGAGACCGGAAACGTGCCCAGCCTGTTGGCTTTGATGAGGTGAGCAAAAACAATAGGAGATGGGCAATCTTACAAGTAGTCTGGCCTAGTACTATGCAGGGTTTTATAGGTAATAATGAGCAATTTAAATTGCACCTGGAAGCCCACTTGAAGCCAATAAAGCTTGAAGAACTGCAGTTTTATAGAAGTGTATCCCCAGGCTGCTATATATACTGGAGCAGTTGCAGTTTCCAGAAGTTCTTAAGGGCAGCCCCATTATGGTAAATTAAAGGGGAGGTGATTAAAGCATTGGTTACCATAAGGCTTTCCAATTCAGAAAGGGGCACAATTGGCATACAAGCTAAACTTGTGCTTCGGGGCTCCCAGTCATAGTTGCCACCTGTTCTTTGAGCAAGAGTTGTGAACCCAGGAAAACCCATAGGTTTTGCATCACTTGTGTCTTGGGGAGTATAACCCCATTCAGAGTCAAACATGGACTTCCTTTGGTCTTGCCAGAACTGAGTTGAAGCCCATTCTCCCTCTCATCCAAACTCTCTGGCCTCCAGTCATTGGATAAGAACCACAGGAATATCAACCTATTGGTCTACATAAGAATTGTGTTACTTGCACATGAGAAATAAGTCAATGAAACATAAGGATATAAACAAAATTGTAATATGCTGTAATGATAGTAAACATTTTTATTGATCCTGCCATCTAAAATATCCTGATTGCTCCAGGCTGGAATTGGAAATCTGTATCTGGTCCCCACTGCATAGAGATTTAATATAATTGGAAAAGCAAAAACATCTTTTAGGAATTTTGTTGCCTTTTCCATTATCCAGCAGGTATTCCATTACTATCCATCAAATGCACTGTTAGGTACAACTGCCTCTTCTGAATCAACATTGTACATCTGGCATTTCCCATTCTTGACCACTTTCTTACTAGCTTGTGAAATAAATACAATTGTTTGGTAGTGTGAACTTTCTTTAGCACTGACTTTTTTATATTGGAATATAAATTGATCATTTCGAGTCTCTTGGCCACTGCTGTGTTTTCCTTCCTTCCTTCCAGACAAGTAGCATGTTAACTGCCTAAGTCTTCAAACAATTCTGCTAGTATTTCATCAGCTCCTGCAGCTTTATTGTTAGCAATATTTTTTAGGGCCGATTTAACTTTGCTTTCCAGAATGTCTGGTTCTAGTTCAGTGGTCAAGTCTTGGTGTGTATCATAGATTTTGGGACTGTTTTTGCACAGTTCTTCCATATAATCACACTATTGCTCTTTTATATCTTCTTTCTTCAACAGAACTTTGCTTTCTTTTATGTTCCCATGTTTTCATTAAAAATTCCTTTGATTTTAGTAATTTTCTTAAATAAACATCCTGTCCTTCCCATTTGATTACTACCTTGGAATTCTTTGAATAGCTTATTTAGATATAAACTCCTTGCTCTTTTTGCTCTTCATGGGAATTCCATATTTAGCTCGAGAATTTTTTTTCTCTTTGTTACCTTTTGCTTTCAACTTTTCTTCTACTTTTAATATATCTGTGACAGCCGCTCGGCTTCCTTTTGCTTTTTGCACTTTGGGACTTTTTTTGCTTACTTTCTCTTTAATAAGATGTCATAAATTTCAGGTTAGAGTCTAGGTAGTCCTCAACCTATGAGCACAATTAAGCTCAAAATTTGTGTGAAACATTTGTTAAGTGAGTTTTGCCCATTTTACAACCTTTCCTGCCACAGTTGTTAAGTGAATCACTGCAGTTGATAAGTTAGTAACCTGGTTGTTAAATAAATCTGGCTTCCCCATTGACTTTGCTTGTCAGAAAATTGCAAAAGGGGATCACATGACCTTGAGATACAGCAACAGTCAAAAGTGTGAAACAGTTGCCAAGCATCTGAATTTTGATCATATGATCAAATGGGGATGCTACAAAGGTTTTATCTGTGAAAAATGGTCTTAAGTCACTTTTTCTGTACCATTGTAACTTTGAATAGTCACTAAATGAACTGTTGTAAGTTGAAAATACATGTACCTTGGGCTGTATTATTTATCAAATCTAATCCACTCCATCTATTTTGTAATAATTCTTAAATAATCCATGGATATACATGCATTATTAGAGAATTTGTTAGTGTTTCAAGTACTCCGGTTACATCTCTTCATGACATCAGGAATGCTTACTTTAATAATTCCATGAAATTCGGTCAAGAGTTCTTCAACTTCTCAAATTTAGTCCATGAAATCCATTCTTTACCTTCACTGCATAATCAAGCTGAGTAAGAAAAAGTCACTGCCCTAAACCTACTCAAGGGGAGGTTTAGGAGTTTCGTTTTTTTGTTATACATGATCAAGTGATAAATACCTAGAGGGTGGACGATGACCTTCTTTATTCTGTCAAAAGTTTTTGAGAATAGTTCAGGCTTTTAATCACTCACCACTTCCGGAATCACTTCAGAGAAGAATATTCCCAGTTTGTAATCTGACTTTGCGATGGTTATGCCACACTACTTTACAGTAGTACATTCTATCTGGTTTTCCTACATTCTTTTGAAAAACGTAAGTATCAAGACTTGACTTTAGAAGTGGCTCTTGAATTCTCAGAAAAATCAAATTACTTCATTAAAGAGCTAACACCAATATACTAGTTGCTGATTTCATGCAGTTAGAAGGGAGAATATGAGAAGTTGATATTCTCCATAATAATTTTAAGTCAGGACTGCAGGCATGAGTTTGATAATTTTCTTCTAATCTTTTATTCCCTCACCACTTCTGGAATCACCTCAAAGAAGAATGTTTCCGGTTTGTAATGCATGGTTACCAAATGAAAGGATAATTCCAAGCAGCCACACGTCTTAAATGGATTCTAAGGCTATGCTCTTGTGAATACTAATATCAACCTAAACTGTTTGTGAGCAGAAAAATTGTATTTTGAACAGTAAATTTTCCTACTTTGGATGTTAGCTTCAATCCACCTAATTAATATAAATTACTTACATGTGAAAAATGAATGCATTATTATCTCCATATCTTTATGTTGGAGTATGAAAGAAATGCCTGCGAACAAACCCAAGGGGGAAAGGGAAACACAAAAGTACAAATATAAGCATTTAAAAAGAGCCAACAGCCACACAGATCGAGAGGGGAAGGGAACTTATCAACCCCAGGCCTGCCGACACAGCCAGGTTTTAACGGCTTTTCGGAAGGCCTGGAGAGAGGTGAGGGTCCGAATTTCCGCGGGGAGTTCGTTCCAAAGGGCCGGAGCTGCCACAGAGAAGGCTCTCCCCTGGGTGGTAGCCAGATGGCATTGGCTGGTAGACAGAACCCGGAGGAGGCCAGCCCTGTGTGATCTAATGGGACTTTGGGAGGTAATTGGCAGCAGGCGGTCTCTCAAGTACCCAGGTCCAATACCATGAAGGGCTTTATAAGTGACAACTAGCACCTTGAAGCGTATCCGGAGACCGATTGGTAACCAGTGCAGCTCGCGGAGGATAGGTGTAATGTGGGTGTACCAAGGTGCACCCACGATCGCTCGCGAGGCTGCATTCTGGACGAGTTGAAGTCTCCAAATGCTCTTCAAGGGCAGCCCCATGTAGAGCGCATTGCAGTAGTCCAGTCTTGAGGTCACGAGGGCATGAGTGACTGTTGCGAGTGCCTCCCGGTTCAGGTAGGGACGCAACTGGTGCACCAGGCGAACCTGGGCAAATGCCCCCCTGGTCACAGCCGACAAATGATGTTATAAGGTCAGCTGTGGGTCCAGGAGGACTCCCAAATTGCGAGCCCTGTCTGAGGGGCATAAAATTTCAGCCCCCAGCCTGAGTGATGGAATACCAACCAAATTTTTGGAAGGGAAACACAACAGCCACTTGGTCTTGTCTAGATTGAGCGCAAGCTTGTTAACCCCCATCCAGACCCTGACAGCCTCCAGGCACTGGCACATCACGTCAACCGCTTCACTGAGTTGGCACGGGGCGGACTGATACAACTGGGTATCGTCCGCATATTGATGGTATTTTATCCTGTGCCGTCGAATGATCTCACCCAGCGGCTTCATGTAGATGTTAAACAGGAGGGGGGATAGGACAGAACCCTGAGGGACCCCATATTTCAGGGGCCTAGGGGTCGACCTCTGCCCCCCGACCAACACCGACTGCGACCTGTCCGAGAGGTAGGAGGAGAACCACCGAAAAACGGTGCCTCCCATCCTCACCTCTCGTAACTGTTGCAGAAGGATACCATGGTCGATGGTATCGAAGGCCGCTGAGAGGTCGAGAAGCACTAGGATGGAGGGATGATCTCCATCCCTGGCTCTCCAGAGATAATCAGTCAGTGCGACCAAAGCGGTTTCCGTGCTGTAGCCAGGCCTGAATCCAGACTGAAAGGAATCCAGATAATCGGCTTCATCCAAGGACTGTCGGAGCTGAGATGCTACCACTTTCTCAACAACCTTCCCAATAAAGGGGAGGTTGGAGACTGGACGGTAGTTATTCAAAATGGCTGGATCCAGCGATGGCTTCTTCAGGAGGGGTCTCACCACCGCTGTCTTCAATGCCGGTGGGAAGAAGCCCTCCCGAAGAGAGGCATTCACCATCACCTGGATCCAGCTCCGTGTCACCTCCTTGCTTGCGACCAGGCAGGAGGGGCACGGGTCCAGTACACATGTGCAGCACTCACCACTCCCATGGCCTTGTCCACTTCATCAGGAGCAACAGGTTGAAAGTCAGTCCAGAGATGTCGTTCAAGACCTTCCCCTGGTACCCCGGCTGGCTCTGCGCAATTGGAGTCCAGGTCCATCCGAAGCCGAGCAACTTTGTCCGCGAGGAACTGGACATATTCCTCTGCTCTACCTTGTAAGGGGTTATCTGCAACCTTCCCATTTAGGAGGGAGCGGGTCACCCTAAACAAGGCGGCAGGGCATGACTCAGTGGACACTATCAGAGTGGCAATATAGGTGTTCTTGGCTGTCCATATTGCCGAGAGGTATGCTCCGATGCAAGCTTTTAATAGTGCTCGGTCTGACTCGGATTTACTGGACCTCCAGAGGTGCTCTAGGCGTCTCTTTTGGCGCTTCATCTCCTGGAGGTCCTCAGTAAACCAAGGGGCCCTCCTGGATCCACTGCTGCGGATTGGCCGTAAAGGCGCAATCCGGTGGAGAGCCTCAGACGCTCTGAGTAGGAACTAAGGTCTCCACCGGACTGCGGGCGAGAGTATCAGGTGAACACTCTGATGGAGCGCAGGAGTTCATGGCTTCCATGACAGCCATGGGCTTGACCCAAGTAATTCGGGGCCCAACTCACTCAGTGGGTCACATGCTCGACCTCGTATTTCTCTCGGAGCAGTGGAGTTGTGATCTTGGTCTGAGGGGTAGTGAGATCTTACCCCTGTCATGGTCGGACCACTACCTACTGAGGCTTGACTTTCGGAGACCAAACCCCCACTGTAGGGAGGAGGAACCTACCACATGGTTCCACCCCAGGCGACTTATGGACCCTTCGGGTTTCCAGACGGAGCTTGGGGTTATTCCGGATACTCTCGCCCGCAGTTCGATGGAGACTCTGGTTGCTGCATGGAACTCGGCAGTGACGGAGTCTCTTGACCGGATTGCGCCTCTATGGCCGTTCCGAGGCAGTGGATCCAGGAGGGCCCCTTGGTTTACTGAGGAACTCCGGGAGATGAAGCGCCGAAAGAGACGCCTAGAGCAGCGATGGAGATCCAGTAAATCCGAATCGAACCGAGCACTTTTAACATCCTGCATCAGAGCTTACATCCGGGCAATTAGGACGTCAAAAAGAACACATATTGCCTCTCTGATTGCTTCCGCTGAGTCGCGCCCAGCCGCCTTGTTCAGGATCATCCGTTCCCTCCTAAATAGGAGGGATACGAGTGATCCTCTGCAGGGCAGAGCTGAGGACTACGTCCAATTCCTCGCGGATAAAGTTGCTCGGTTTCGGGCGGACCTGGACTACAATCCTGCAGAACCAGCTGAGGCACTAAGGGATAATCTGGTAGGTCATCGCTGGATTGATTTTCAAGCTGTTGCCCCTGAGGACGTGGACAAGGCCATGAGAGCTGTAGGTGCCTCCACATGTGTACTGGACCCGTGCCCCTCCTGGCTGGTTGTTAACAGCAGGGAGGTGACACGGGGCTGGATCCAGGCGGTTGTTGCCGCCTCCCTTCGGGAGGGGGTCTTTCCCCCCGCATTAAAGGCGGCGGTGGTGAGACCCCTCCTGAAGAAATCATCTTTGGATCCAGCTGTCCTGAACAACTATCGTCCAGTCTCCAACCTCCCCTTTGTGGGGAAGGTTGTTGAGAAGGTGTGAAGTTTCCGCTGTTCGCCCATGAGGCCAATGTTGAGAAAAGACAGGAGACAAATTTTCTCGGGATGGAGCGACCCAGATTGGGGGTCTGGTAGTCCCTTTTATTGAGACAGGACAAAGGCAGGAGGAGCAATAGCATGTGATACAAAACAGCCTGTAAAAGTACAATTTCTAATCTACTACTTCAGGAAAGTTCTCTCTATATATGGTCAAATCCTGGGCGTCATTGGTAGGGCACATCTCAGAATGTTATGTTATTCACTATCAGGATGTTATGGCTTTCTCGGAGCCAGTTGTCTCCTGTGTGATTCAGCGTGGCTCTGCATGCACCCACTGGGCCATGGGTGACCGCTACGCCTACACAAGGAACTATATTACAACATCTCCTACTTTTTTATTTTCTTTTTGTCAAAAGACTCTTCCTCTTCATCTGACAGGGCTAATCACAGCATTCTACACATAAACCAGTAGAAAATCACATCATGGCAAAGGGTGGGCAAAGGGGGAGTAGAAGATTACAAGCTGCATGGCATTGGGAGGGAAAGGGCATGTGTGGGAGTAGCTGGCTCACATAGTTCATGTTACATGAGGCTGCATAGTGAGTCCTGGCCGTTTAGGCCGGAAAGATGTTTCTGGTGCAATCTTTTTGCATCCCTGTGTATGTGTGTTTCAGACAGCAGAAACTGCCCTGCACACACACACACGGAATGTTTTTGTTTTTTAAAGGCAGCGTCTCCTTCTTCGTCACTGGGCATGCGGAAGGGATCTTTCCCCATGAAAGGGGTTGACTGTTCATGTAACTCCATGTGGTTGACAATGTGAATGTTCTTCTGTGGAGCCAAGCTAGAGAGTATATTCTTACACATAGTTAATAAAGAGGGTACACATTGAATACAGCAACACAACAGTATCAGTAAAGCAACAAGGGTTATAACGGTCTTGACAGTATTTCCCAACCAGCTAAAATTAGGTAACCAAGAGGTCATCCAATCCCACCAGGAGTCCAAGGCCTTATATGTTTGTCCAACTGTTTGAACGGTATCATGTAATTTGTCCACACTGGTTTCAATTTGTCCGGACTGGTTCAAATAATGACAACAGGTAGCATTCAACCAAACACATAGTAGGGGGACCTGCGGCGAAAGATGGGGCAGCCGGTCGGGGGAGTGGAGGGTGGAGGGTGCTCTGCTCTGTGTTCCAGGTCAGAGACAGAGACAGCCTCAAGTTGTGGTTCCTGCTGGTTGGTCATGGTCAGGCGGCTTCTGTGTTTGTGTAGGTGGTTGTATAGGTGGTTTTGGCAAATATGGTCTTACGTGCCGTCCTGGGATCCAAAGAACTTTGTCTTTTAGTTGGGTTGCAGCGTAGTTCCTTTCCTAGGTAATCAGGTCAGCAGGTTCAAGTCAGGCAAGCAGCGATAGTAGACAGGTGGACGGGAGGTGTCTGCAGTAGGTGGAGCTGCAAAATGACGAGTCGCTGCCGAGGATGGTGAGCTGCCGGTGTGTTGCACTGCTGGGAGGCCAGGGGGTATTTTCCCCTATTGCCAATATATCTGCCCAGGGCATGTTTTAATGTCTGGTTGGCGCGCTCAGCCAACCAGCCTGACCCTGGCTGTTATAAGGAATGCCAAATTTATGCACAATGCCCCATTGGTTACAAAAGGCAGCAAAGGCTGTTTTTAATTCTTTTGGGCGTCCCAGCGATGCAAAGGTCCGAATACAATGATTAATAACATGTTTGGTGGCTTCACCCCTTTGGGGGGATGCCATAATGTAGCCTGAATACGTATCAATGGAAACATGTAAATATTTCCAAGGAGCAAATGGAGGATATTGGGTAACATTCATTTGCCAAATTTAGCAACACTCTGTCCCCCTGGGGTTTAACTCCCATAGGGAGAGGGTTTGCCTGCTGGCTACAGGTGGGGCACTGCTGAACAATGGCAGATGCCTCATTTGCAGTAATGCAAATGGTTTTATGAGCGCTTTATTATTCTGGTGAAAGTAAGAGTGGCTATCCCAAGGTGTGATAGCAGAACAAACATTGACATGAGGTAGGGGCTGATGCCGCAGCGTCAGCAACATCATTGCCCTCCTGGAGAGGCCCAGGGAAAGGCTGATGACTTCAGATATGGGAGACATGGAAACAATAACAGCGAGAGAAGACAAGACCTTGTAAAGTGAGAAACAGAGACAAAAGTTGTGAATCAATAGAAGAAGAGAGATAAGACTCATACAAAGAGGTTATAATCTGAGTCACATAAAGACTAGCAAGAATTAAGTTAAACGGTTGTTTGTCAAATAACTGAAAGGCCAAGATGGAGGTGGCCAATTCATCTCTTTGAGCAGATTTTTGTGGCTCTGTGAGCTGGGTGTGCCATGTACCATCCTCCTGCCAGGCACATGCTCCCATCGGCAAAGACAGTTATAGCGTCCTTGATAGGAAAAAGCTGTTGAAGGAGGCTTCCACTGGAGCGGAAGGGCTTTGTAATTAGGGCTGCAAAAAGGGAGGGTGTCTGAGAAATAGTGGACAAGTGTCATGAGATCACATTCTTGGGGAATCAAATTTGGATTGGGGAGGCCGCAGCACTCCCATGGGTTGGAGAATTTTATTAACAGCCTGCAAATCATGCAAAAAAACCATTTACCAGATTTCTCTTTCTGTCACTTTCTTCACGTTCTCTTTTCCTCTTTTCACTTTCTGTCTCTTTCACTCTTTTTCTTTCTTCCTCTCTCCCACTCTTTCATCACTTTCTCTGTACTCTCTACTACCCAACCTGTCCCCATAATTTACCTACTAAATAGGCGCAGTTCCCTTACTGGATCCTTCGCTCACTCAAACACACACACACACAAACTTACACATGCACAAAACCATTTTTCTCCATTCCAATTCGGATCCTATAAATCAATCGCTCTGTGAAACATCTGTGAAAATAATTCCAAGGGCTTCCCGGGGGGCCGTGGCCTGCAGAGGCCCCGTATCAAACCCATCCCCTCTCTGTAGCTGAGGGGCAGTAACATTGTTGGACAGACCCTTGGCAATTGCCTTGTTAATCTCTCTAAGGTATTCTGAGGCCCAAATGGCATACTGAGAGGGGGTAAGAAGCATGCCTGACAAAAGGGTTTGGAACAGTCCCTTGCAGTACAGGGATTGCACCCCATAGGTGGAAACTGCTTGCTTAAGATCCTTAACAACCCTATAGGGGATTGAGTTATAAGTGGGCACAACCCCCCCAGCCGCATTGGTTTGAAAGGAAACGGGGAAACAATCCTGTGCCAATTCCATGTCCCCTTGATTGAAAACATCGCGCAGAGCGTCTTGGAGAGTGCTACGCCACACTTGCGGGGCGGGGGAAGGGGCGGAAGGGAGAGGAGAAACCTCTTCTTCCGGAGGGGCCGGGGGAGGTGGAGGGGTCTCGGAGAGGGCCATCGCCTGGCAAGCAGGAGAGGCGATCTCCTCGTAGCGTGGAGGAGATAATTCCGAGGGCTTACAAGCAGCCCCCTGCATATCTTCCTCATGAATTTGAAGGCATCTTACAAGAAGTCTCCAAGTAGTGAGAACTTCTGGCGGGGCTCGAGGTTCCTTATGAAAATAAACACCCAATTGAAGCCATAAGGAAACTTTAAGAGAGCCCTTCTCTGGGTAAATGGGACAATTCTTAGATGTAAGCCAATAGAGAGAGGAAATGTTTTTTCGGGGGAATGGAAAGCAAGCGAACTGCTGCTTGAGAGATTGCAATGGGAAGCAGGCGATCTGCCGCTTGAGAGATTGCAATGGAGAATTTAATGATTTCCCGAAGCTCCTGCAGGTGTGCAGTCTGAGCCTTCGAGAAACCTGAGCCCATACTCACGATTGGGAGGGTGCTCCGTTCGCTAACGGCAGGCCCTGGTTGCGAGACTTTGCCAAGTCAGGGATGAGTGAAAGGCTGGTGACACAGGAAGATCCCGTCGGTCACGTTGCATCACGTCGTATCACGTCCATCAGAAGGCTGCGTGTTCGAATCACGTCGGGGTCACCAAATGTGAAGTTTCCGCTGTTCGCCCATGAGGCCAATGTTGAGAAAAGACAGGAGACAAATTTTCTCGGGATGGAGCGACCCAGATTGGGGGTCTGGTAGCCCCTTTTATTGAGACAGGACAAAGGCAGGAGGAGCAATAGCATGTGATACAAAACAGCCTGTAAAAGTACAATTTCTAATCTACTGCTTCAGGAAAGTTCTCTCTATATATGGTCAAATCCTGGGCGTCATTGGTAGGGCACATCTCAGAATGTTATGTTATTCACTATCAGGATGTTATGGCTTTCTCGGAGCCAGTTGTCTCCTGTGTGATTCAGCGTGGCTCTGCATGCCCCGTTATCCACTGGGCCATGGGTGACCGCTACGCCTACACAAGGAACTATATTACAACAAGAAGGTGGTGGCCTTTCAGCTCCAGCGGTCCTTGGAGGAAACTAGTTATCTACATCCATTCCAGTCAGGCTTCAGGCCTGGCTACAACACGGAAACCGCTTTGGTCGCATTGACCGATGATCTCTGGAGGGCCAGGGATGGAGGTCATGCCTCCATCCTAGTACTCCTTGACCTCTCTGCGGCTTTCGATACCATTGACCATGGTATCCTTCTGCGACGACTGTGGGAGGTGGGGGTGGGAGGCACTGTCTTACGGTGGTTCTCCTCTTACCTCTCGGACAGGTCGCAGTCGGTGTTAGTCAGAGGGCAGAGATCGACCCCCAGGCCCCTAACATATGGGGTACCGCAGGGTTCGGTCCTGTCCCCCCTTGTTTTAAATATCTACATGAAACCGCTGGGTGAGATCATTCGACGGCACGGGATAAAATACCACCAGTATGCGGACGATACACAGTTGTATCTGTCCGCCCCGTGCCAACTCAATGAAGCGATGGACGTGATGAGCCAGGGCCTCGAGGCTGTTAGAGACTGGATGGGGGTTAACAAGCTTGTACTCAATCCAGATAAGACCAAGTGGCTGCTGTGCTTCCCTCCCACTAATTGGCCAAGTGTTCCATCTCTCAGGCTGGGGGGTCAAATAGTACGCCCCTCAGATAGGGTTCGCAACTTGGGAGTCCTCCTGGACCCACAGCTGACTTTTGAACATCATTTGTCAGCTGTGACCAGGGGGACATTTGCCCAGGTTCGCCTGGTGCACCAGTTGCGTCCCTACCTGAACTGGGAGACTCTCACAACAGTCACTCGTGCCCTTGTGACCTCTAGGCTGGAATACTGCAACGTGCTCTACATGGGGCTGCCCTTGAAGAGTATTCGGCGACTTCAGCTGGTCCAGAATGCAGCCGCGCGAGCGATCGTGGGTGCGCCTCGATTCACCTACGTAACACCTATCCTCCGCGAGCTGCACTGGCTGCCTGTTGATCTCCGGGTGCACTTCAAGGTGCTAGTTGTCATCTACAAAGCCCTTCATGGTATTGGATCTGGGTACTTGAGAGACCGCCTACTGCCAATTACCTCCACTAGACCGATAAGATCCCATAGACTAGGCCTCCTCCGAATTCCATCTGCCGGCCAATGTCGTCTGGCAACTACCCGGAGGAGAGCCTTCTCGGTGGCTGCTCCGATCCTCTGGAACGAACTCCCCGTGGAGATTCGTACCCTCACCACCCTCCAGACCTTCCGCATAGCCCTTAAAACCTGGCTGTTCCGACAGGCCTGGGGCTAAAAGACTTGCAACCCCACTCGAATGGTATGACTGTTGTGCTTTTTTAACGGTGTATGGTTTTCATGTTTGTAACTTGTTTGTTTTCTCCCTTGAACTGTGAGCCGCCCTGAGTCCCCTCAGGGAAAAGGGCGGCATACAAATAAAGTAAATTGAAATTGAAATTGAAATTGAATAACGCCAAGCGCCGTCTGGAAACCCTGGGGATCCATAAGACGCCTGGGGTGGAACCACCTAATCGGTTCCTCCTCCCTACAGTGGGGGATTGGTCTCCGAAAGTCAAGCCTCAGTAGGAAGTGCTCAGACCATGACAGGGGCAAGATCTCACTACCCCTCAAACCAAGATCACAGCTCCACTGCTCCGAGAGAAATACGAGGTCGAGTGTGTGACCCGCTGAGTGAGTCGGAGATTACTTGGGTCAAGCCCATGGCTGTCATGGAAGCCATGAACTCCTGCGCTCCATCAGAGTGTTTGCCAAGCGAAGGCAGATTGAAGTCCCCCAGTATCATAAGTCTGGGGAACTCAACTGCCAGCTCAGCTACTGACATGAGTGAGGGGAGGGCTGTTGTCACGCTGTTGGGAGGCAGGTACGTTAACAACAAGCCCACTTGACCCGCAAGGTCCATCTTCACCAGCAAGGACTCACACCTGACAAGCTCCGGAGCAGGGATCCTACAAGGAACTAAGGACTGTCGGATAACAATGGCCACTCCCCCGCCCCTTCCTGGGATCGCGGTTGATGAAGCACCTGAAAACCCTCTGGGCACATTTCGGTGAGGGGGACTCCACCCTCCAGGCCCAGCCAGGTTTCAGTAATACATGCCAGGTCTGCCCCCTCGTCTACAATTAGGTCCTGGACAAGGGGAGCCTTGTGAACCACAGACCTGGCATTTAGCAACAGCAACCTGAGACCAGTGTCCTGACTACCCATGCCATCTGGCCTTGGAGTAGAACTCACAGGGCCGGAAGGAGGGATCCCTCTGACATAGGGAACCCTCCTTCCCCGGTAATGGCTCGCCCTGAAGTTCCCGCCATATCTGTCCCTCCCCAATATGACCCCAATATTCTGGCCCACTCACGCATCTATGGTCCCTCCACCCTCTTCTCCGGCTGCCGAATTCACCGGCAGGCCCTTTGACACACACATCCAAGGGCCGGAACCAAGCCTGGGTCCCCCTAACACTTCTGCCAAAGCACTCAGTGCAGGAGGCACCCAGCTAAACTCCCGGCCCACCAAACATACCCATACATACAATCAATCAATTCCCATGATACAAGTTAAAAACAGAAAAACAGCAATATCATAATAAAAAGTGGGAACATTCAGTCAATCACAATCATACCACACACTCCCCATACAATTAAAAATTGTAAAAAATTGTAAAAATTACAAATGTATAAAAATTATGAATCTGCGCAATATAGCCGATTGTATAGTCTGAAGAGGCCAATAAGGGAGTAATGTCCAAGCCTCCCACACGAGTGTCCAAAATCCAAGGAGTAATAGCGGAGACATATAATGATAACCCAGCAGTGGTCCAGAGAGAAAGCCAGGAAAGTCTGAGAGGCAAGTAGGCCGCAGGCGATAAATAATAGCGAAAGTTGTAGGGCCGGCCACAGGCAACGGCAGGCCAGCAACACCCCTCCCGTCGGGGACAAAGAACACCCGGGAGCCAGGGAAACCCCACAATAAAAGGGGGGGAAAGCCCCACTCCCAGCTGTACCGTGACACTCCCAGTGGAGGCAGCCCGTCGGTAGGCCATCAGGCTAGCAACCCTACCCCCACCCTCACCCTAACCCTAACCTTAAACCTAACCTTAACTTAAACTAACCCCACCCTATGGTTCTAATCTAGCCCTACCCTGTCCCTAGCCTGACCCTACAGCAGCACAACAGCAGAAGGAGGCGTCAGACAACCTGGGGGGGGGTCGGGTCCCCCCAAAACACATGTGGAAGGAGGGAGTTTCCCACCAAGGCCAGCATTCCATTCTGATGATGACTTTTGACGTTATCTCCCACCTGACAGTTGGGTGCATTATAATTGGACTATGAACGGGGTTGCCAAGGGGAGGGGATTGAATTATACATGATATTATTCGCTTTCGCACCTAATTAATCAGACTCAGCTTAGCTTTGCAACTGTTTGTTTATAATTAGTAAAAGTACACTTGATATCAATTCAAATGGAGTTGAGTGGTTTCTTTCCTGATTACTAAATGAAGTCGATGCTGACAATAAGCTGAGTCTCATTTGCACCCATCCCGGAGCTAACAACTTCTTGTGCCCTCACAAGAAGAAAAGAAATGTCTTTGCATGTAAGCGACCAGGAGGAAGAAGAGGGGGCAGCGGCGGAACCATCTTTAACAGAAAGACTGGCCGAACTGAGAGTGGATGAACCTGCTGTCCATCCCAGATGGACTTGGGGTGTGAGACAGAAAGAGGACCCTGAGGAATTAGATGCTGGAGTTACAAGAAGGAGACCAATGAAAAAACCAGCAGCTGATTGGAGTGGCACTGGAGAAGAAGATTACAAGATTTCCCATGCCATGAGACTCCTTGAAGAGGCATGGATTTAACGTCAAAGCCGAGAGAGAGCAGTGGAAAGAGAGCCGACAGAGGACTTGGAACAAAGGTACTCAATGCATAGCTTAAGGGAGAGTGAAGGAGCCGAGGGGGGTTGTGCGCAAGAAAACCCAGAACCAGCCTCCCCTCCTGCGGCTAGAGTCATTCAAAGGGCAGGGGGGGGGCAGGCGACGCCGGATGGCAAAGGTCCCTCCCTTAACCCTAAAATATGATGGAGACCCCAAAACTCTTGGGTTGTTTATAATTCAGGTCTGGAATTATATGGAAATCTATGGACCTGATTTAGAGACAGATGAAATTAAAGTTGCGCATGTGCGAGGAAGATGGCTGCTTGAGCTTTTCGCTCGGGCATGAAGAGTAACCTTTTGGCTGAAAACTTGAGAGTTGTTGCATCTAGACAGTTAAGCCTGAGCGAGAAGAACCTGAGAGGATCTGGGAACGGTGGTTATCAAGGAGAACCCTTCCCGGACGGCTTTAGATGTAGCAGCTGTTTGGAGCGGCGACGGAGAACTGCGAACGCCCCCCCCCCAAGAGACGATACGGATGGCTCAAGTGGGGTTTTCAAGCCGAAGAACTGTTCGGTTTGTTTTGAGACCTGGGAGGCGGTGAGGGATAAGCATATGAACGCCTCCCCGGAGCAGCTGTTTGGAGCGGTGATGGGGAACTGCGAACTGTGAACGGCCTCCCCCCCACAGAGTCGATACGGACGGCTCGAGCGGGGGTTTTCAAGCCGAAGAATTGTCGGTTTGTTTTGAGACCTGGGAGGCGGTGAGGGAGAAGCATATGAACGCCCCCCCCTTGACAGCACGGGTGGCACGAACAGTGCGAACGGCGACAGGTAGCTACCGGGAGCGGTCTCCCCCCCAGGTGAATGGGGGCGGCACAAGGGTTTTTACTTTATGCCGGCTGAGGCGAGCCTAAAACTCCTGACTGCCGGTCCTTGAAGTGTAGAGTGAGGAGTGAGGAGTGCTGAAAGGAAGGAGCAAGGGAGCGCCGAAAGGGGGTCGCTCATAGGGCCCCTGGACATCTTGCACGCTCCGGAAAGCTTTCTTCCCCCCCCCCCATGCTGGGTGCAGAAAATGGTGGCGGCGCTTTGAATTTCCTTCAGTCCGGCGTTTTTTAAATGCAATGGTGGTGGCAGCGACGGCGCTGGGACGGCAAGACCACAATAAGACCCTGGCTCTCTAGCTTCTGGCAGAGAGGAAGAGAGGAGCCCTTCACTGTGGGATTGGAAGAAGTGGTGGTGACGGTGGTAAGACCGTGTGTGACCAGGACGGTGAGCAATATTTCGCACCAGACTATAGATCTGGCCACAGACCTGGCTGAGTAATCATGCTGCGCTGGGGCTTGAGGAGGAGCGGTATGTGGTTTGTTACCAACTGGACTATGCCTATCATGGTTGGGTGGTTGATTGGGCTGCTAAACTTGCTGCCTCAGCCTCAGTCGCTTTGATTATCATTATTTGCGTCTGCCTCTGGAATATTATCTTGGACAGCACTTGTTTAAATTCATTCACTGCGGTGCTTTGGACCCTGGACGAGTGGGGGTGCTCACACTGTGTAAGAAGGAATTCTGCTCCCCTCCACCCCCCCGGACTTTTGGACCTTCCCAGACTTACAGGAGAGGGGGATACGTGATATTCCCCTGTACGTCTCCTTTGGACCACTGCTGGGCCTCGGTCACGTTATCCATCTTGAATGTTAAGAGCTATTTGCACTACTTGAACTTGCACATTTTTTAATTGCTGCGCAATTTTTTTCCTTCTTTTCTTTCTTCTTCTTTTTTCTCTCTCTTTTCTTTCTGTATGGGATATGTATGTGGTATGTATGTGATGTATAGGTGATGCTTGTGCCCACTTTTTATTCTTTATTGTCATTGTATTTTATAAGTTTTAATTGACTCGTGGGGTTTGGATGCGTGAGTGATTGTGTATGCATGAGAGGACTGGGGGAACAACCTGGTGCCTCCTCCACTGAGTGCTATTGCAGAAGTGGTAGAGGGCCCAGGCCTATCTCCAGTCCCAGAATGCCTGAAATACATGGCCTGCCAGAGAGAGCGGAGGCCATGGGGGGGGGGAACAGGGTCTACGGGTACGGAAGTTGGCTGGAGCATTCCGGTCATGATGGGGAGGGGCAGGTACGGCGGGAACTTCAGGGCTAGCCATTACCGGGGAAGGAGGGTTCACTACGTCACAGAGATCCCTCCTTCCGGCCCTGCTAGTTCCACTCCAGGGCCAGATGGCGAGAACTGTCAGGGCCCTGGTCTCCGGCTGTTGTTGCTAAATGCCAGGTCTGTGGTTCACAAGCTCCCCTCGTCCGGGACCTAATTTTAGACGAGGGGGCAGACCTGGCATGTATTACTGAAACCTGGCTGGGCCCGGAGGGAGGAGTCCCCCTCACTGAAATGTGCCCAGAGGGTTTTCAGGTGCTTCATCACCTGCGACCTCAGGAAAGGGGTGGGGGAGTGGCCGTCATCGTCCGAGGGTCTTTAGCTCCTCGTAGGATCCCTGCTCCAGAGCTTGTCGGGTGTGAGTCCCTGCTGATGAAGTTGGACCTTGGAGGTCAAGTGGGTCTGTTGCTAACGTACTACCTCCCAACAGCATTGCAACAGCCCTCCCCTCGCTCCTCGAGTCAGTAGGCGAGTTGGCGGTAGAGTTCCCCAGGCTTATGGTTCTGGGGGATTTCAACCTGCCTACTCTTGGTGAATGCTCTGATGGAGCGCAGGAGTTCATGGCTTCCATGACAGCCATGGACTTGACCCAAGTAATTTGGGGTTCGACTCATTCAGCGGGTTACACGCTTGACCTTGTATTCCTCTCGGAGCAGTGGAGACGTGATCTAGAGTTGAAGGGCACCAAGACCTTGCCCTTGTCATGGTCTGATCACTTCCTACTGAGGCTTGACTTTCGGAAACCACTCCCCCACTGTAGGGAGGAGGAACCGATTAGGTGGTTCCGCCCCAGGCGCCTGATGGACCCTATGGGATTTCAGACAGCGCTTGGAGAAATACCTGACACTCTCGTCCACAGTCCAGTGGAGTCCTTAGTCGCTGCTTGGAATACAGCGATGGCGGGGGCTCTAAACCGGATTGCGCCTTTGCGACCTCTCCGAGGCAGCAGATCCAGGAGGGCTCCTTGGTTTACCGAGGAACTCCGGGAGATGAAGCGCCAAAAGAGACGCCTAGAGCACTGCTGGAGGGCCAGTAAATCTGAGTCAGACCGAGCACTGATGAGAGCCTTTATCAGAGCCTATCTCATGGCAATACGGGCGGCGAAATGGTCACATTTTGCCACCCTTATTGCATCCGCTGAACCGCGCCCAGCCGCTTTGTTTAGAATAACCCGCTCCCTCTTGAAAGGGAGGGATGCGGATGACCCTTTACAAGGTAGAGCTGAGGAATTTGTTCAGTATTTAATGGATAAAGTCGCTCGGATTCAGACAGAGCTGGACTCCAATTGCACAGTACCAGCCGAGGTACTGGGGGAAGGTCTTGAGCATACTTTATGGATTGAGTTTCAACTTGCTTCTCCTGAGGAAGTGGACAAGGCCATGGGAGCGGTGAGTGCTTCCACTTGTATACTGGACCTGTGCCCCTCCTGGCTGGTCTTGACCAGCAGGGAGGTGACACGTGGCTGGATCCGGATGATAGTTAACACCTCTCTCCGGGAGGGAACTTTCCCGCTCCTTCTAAAGGATGCAGTAGTGAGACCCCTCCTGAAGAAACCATCTCTGGACCCAGCCATTGTGAGCAACTAATCACATTACACTCCGCGAGCTGCACTGGCTTCCTATCGGTCTCCGAACACGCTTTAAAGTGCTAGTTGTTACTTTTAAAGCCCTACATGGCATCGGACCTGGCTACTTGAGAGACCGCCTCCTGCCAATTACCTCCCATAGACCGATTAGATCACACAGGTTAGGCCTTCTCCAGATTCCATCTGCCAGCCAATGTCGGCTGGCGACTCCCCGGGGGAGAGCCTTCTCTGTTGCAGCTCCAGCCCTCTGGAACGATCTCCCCGTGGAGATCCGGACCCTCACTACCCTCCCGGCCTTCCACAAAGCTGTTAAGTCCTGGCTGCTCCAGCAGGCCGGGGGGCTTTCAAAATATCCAGCCCCTCACAAATTGTGACTGTTATATATTTTAATATGTTGTCTTGTGTATTATCCCCCTCCCTTGTTTTATTGTAAGCCGCCCGGAGTCCTTTGGGAGTGGGTGGCATACAAGCTCAATAAAACAAACAAACAAAACAAACAAAGTGAGAAGGGTGTTAATGGCCTTAGAGAAGAAAGCAGCCGAATGGATGGTCGGACTACATAAATGCAATTCCCCTCTCCTGAGGAATTTTGATGAATTTATGGCAGCCATGAGAAGGAGGTTTGACGACCCTTTGACCGAATGTCGCGGCCGCCTGAAATTTACGGCTCTTAAGCAGGGAAACAAAACTGTGCCGGATTATGTGCAGGAATTTCAAGAATTATCAGCTTATATGAGGGGGTGATAGGAAGAGGCTTTGCTGGATCAGTTTGCTGAGGGATTGAATGAAAAAGTATACCAACAATGCATAAATAGATGCCTTCCCCATCGTTTAATAGTTTGGTATGAAAACGCTGCAGACGTGGAATTGGATTTAGCCAGGGTTCAGTGCATGAAAGAAGGAGATGTGGAGAAATCCCACCCCCCCAGCAGTCCCAAAAAACCCCTCCCGCCCCAGGAGTGAGGGCAGGGGAGGTTTTGCAGGCAAAGCCAAGCCTTTCACTTGTTTCCGCTGTGGAAAGGAGGGCCACCATGCTGTGAATTGCCGCGTCAAGTTGGCCCAGCCCAGCCCACCCACCCCGGAGGGAGGGAAAATCAGTGAAAACTCCAAGCAAGAGAAGGGAAGCTGCTTTCGCTGCTGAGAATGTTTCCCAACGCTTCCAGCCGGAGGAGGAGGGAGGCGTGACCCCCAGCACGTCTGACAAATCGGATGGGGAGGAGTCTCATCGCTGGGTAAGTTCCAGAACTGGCCCCATGCTTATCCCAATTGAGCTGAGAGTGCCATCTTCTGGCGCCACTGAAAAACTTTTAGCTCTGCTAGATTCAGGCTGTTCCCGCTGCATGATAAGCCCTGAGATGGTGGAGAAACTAGGCTTGAAGTTAAGAACTTTGAAAACCCCTATTGTTTTTTGCCAAATTGATGGTTCTATTGTAGGCGGCGGCCCTGCTCATTTTTCTACTGAACCCATAGAGATGAGGATGGGGACCCACCAAGAATTAATAACTTTTATTGTGGCACCTGGGATGGACCGACCCCTTATTTTGGGACTCCCCTGGCTTCGTAGATGGAACTCCCGCATTAACTGGAGAGAGGGTTGGTTACAAATTCGCACAAACGTACCCCCTGAGACGAAGGTTGAGACTCCAGATTCTGACACTACTGCCCCCACATTGGCAGCCAGGGGGCAGGAGAGAATTGAGGGGGAGGAGAGAATTCCAAAAGAGTATTGGGATCTCAGGGGGGGGGGTTAGTGAAAAATCTTCTGATAAATTACCCCCCCCCCACAGACCCACACATTGCACCATTGATATTTTACCTGGGGTGAAGCTTCCAAAGCCCCAAATATATTCAATGTCCCCTAGAGAAATGGAGGAAATGAGGAAATTCATTGATAAGAACTTGGAAAGGGGTTTCATTGAACCGGCAAGACCCAAGATAGCAGCTCCTGTACTGTTCAGAGAGAAGAAAGATGGCTCCCTGAGATTATGTGTTAACTTCAAAAACCTGAACGCCATATCATCTCAGAACCTCTACCCGTTGCCACTGATGAAGGACATGCTGGCCCAACTGGGGAAGGGCCGTATTTTCACTAAGTTGGACTTAAGAGAGGTGTATTATACAGTCAGAATTAAAGAGGGGGACGAATGGAAAACTGCTTCAACTGTCCCCTTGGCTGTTTCCAATTTTGTGTGATGCTGTTTGGCCTACAGGGGGCGCCAGCGGTCTTCATGCAACTGATTAATGAGGTTTTACATGACCATCTTTACAAAGGTGTTATTGTATTTTTAGATGATATCCTTATTTACACGGAAACACGTGAAGAACACGTGAAGCTGGTTTGTACAGTGCTGAAGAAACTTCGGGCAGCTGAACTCTACGCCAAATTATCCAAGTGTGAATTCCATCAGGAGAAGGTTGACTACCTCGGCTATCGCATCTCTTACGAGGGTGTTGAAATGGACCCCGCTAAGGTCAAAGCGGTCACCGAGTGGGAGGCCCCTCGTACACGCAAGCAATTGCAGAAATTTTGAGGTTTTGCTAATTTCTATCGCCAATTTATTCCCTCTTTTGCTAAGATAGCTCTTCCGATAGCTCAAGCATATTAACAATTACATCTTTCTCGTCAACACTATCACAGATGCCATGCTGTATTGTTAAATATTATAATTTGCAAAAGACAGAAAGCAACAAATGTCTTTGCAAACCTGAAGAGCTCTATTTGGATGGCAGCAAGGGAAACAAGGAAAACTATAGTGCCTATATTGCAATTAATGAATGACAGTATGCTAATAAGTCTGATTAACTAAGCAGGTGATTCATGCAATAATCCTTCTTGAAAGAAAGTGCCCATTTTGAGATGCTAAATGAGAGCATAAATGCAGTCAGGCATAGGAGCCTTAAAGATAGAAAGTGTGCAGACCTGCTTGTTAATGTAGTCAGAGAAATTAATTCTTTGGGGTGAGAGGGGTTCATTTTTCATATTGTATAAGACTAAGGTTCAACATTCAAAGACATACAGTTATATTTCTGTCAAATCAAAATGCATGTAATGATTTAGCAGAGCAGAGTGATATTCCTAATGTTAATCACTTGACAGGAGAGTAAGGATTCATAACACACAAATTCTTTGCTTCAGCTAAAATGGCTCATGCCAGCTCTTAATGGTGGCCTCTTTACAAAAACATCACAATCTGTAATAAAAATAAAACTGCATTAGCAGACTGTTCTGTGATTGAAATAATTTCTCAAGGGACAGGAAAAAGGAAAGGAAGCAAATTCATAAGATGAGCATGTAACATCTTCAATTGGAAAAGAAATTTCTTGTATAGGTGGTGATTCAAATGATTGTTAAGAACTTTAAGGCCCTATATAGGGCCTAGAATGGTACCTGCCCACCCCACTGGGTTGGATACAGTGGGCATCCTCCAGGTCCCATCTCCTAAATATAGCAATTTACTAGCACCTGGGAACAGTGCCTTTTCCATAGCAGCCCCCACCTGTGGAACATGCTTCCCTCTGAGATTTAACAAACCCCCATTTTTTAAGCCTTCCAGAATGCTCTAAAGAGCTGGCTGTTTTCCCCAAGGGTGAGGTAACATGAGGTAGTCTTGGGAAACTCCCCGCCTGGGAAGAGAAGGAACCAAGCGGGGAGTGAGCCTTGAATCTGCACAACTGCAAGAGACCTAGAACTGACACCCTCCCCCCAGGTTTCATGGAATTGTATCTGTTTGTTCCCAAGTCTGGGGAAATTCTTGTACTGGGGTAGAATACAATAAAGTAGTCAACTTGAACTTTTTCTTATATGGATCTGATCCCGAATGAACCGCGCCGCGAACGGTGGGAGACTCGGGCATCCAATGTGGCTGAAGGGCTCCAGGCGAAGCCTCATTGCGAAACCCAGGTGGTGAGCCCAAGGGCAATTACGGGCGATAAAAACCTGGCGCCAAGCCCCAATCTAAACGTTTCCAAGCGGCAGCTCCCAAGCCCCCAAGGGAGCGGCTGCAAGACCAGTAGATACCTGCAACATGGGAAAAAGGGGTGGAAGGACTGGGCAGACAGTGAACTGTCGCCTCTCCTTACTATTCCATAACGACTCTCCCAAACATCCACTTGAAGAATCCAAAGGGTAACAACAATTTGTCTCAGAAGTCTGGAGAAAATTGGTATACGTTTCGTCTGGCTGGACTGAGTTAAAAAAATTACCCATCCAGTCAGAGGAGGCGTGGTCACCAATTTGCATAACTCAGTCTCTAGGCTAATGGACAAAGTTAACCATGCTTGGATTCCCCAAGCAGCACACAGGAGAAAATATTAATTCATTCAATATAAGGAACTATGATCATTAACTGATCTTAGTTTCATTGGGTTGAAATATGAATACTCTGGAGTCTATACTTTTATTGCTGCCAAATGCTTGATTATTTAGTAGAACAAAACAAACCTTGGGCTAATTACATTTCCCCAATGGCATTAAACTTGTGTCTCATTGGTAAAGGCATTAGTTGTGATTCCATCTCTGCCATTCAGACAGAAGCAGAATAGGACTCTGCTATTAGATAATGTGTGAAAGAACTCTATGGATAAACATAATCATCCTGCAGGAATTCTGTGAGAATTACAAAAAGTATTAACAATCAAAGTTTACTAGTAATTTATTATAAATTCAGTCTGAGAAGAGTTAAATCATCTCATTGAACACTTATTAGGCTGAATTTATATAATACATTATAAAAAGTAGAGTATTAGAACTGAAAGAAGAAATTACTTAAGCCTAGGTTTGAATAAGTTTTCCTTTTGACATTTTTAACAGAATGATTTTTATAGATGGAAGGATACTGGTATAGTTTCGCATTTTAAGGTAATCTCTGTAACTGGTTTTGATGTCTTACTCAGCTTTGTACCAGTAGTACTAGTTCTGTAATAATTTGCATGAAAACAAATATGAGGATGAGGAAGCATTTTCCCTTGTGTGCAATTCCCACAAAACATTTACATTCTTCTAATTTATTGGTTTACTGCACCGCTTAGTGCATTCTGGAGATGTGTAGAATGCCCTAACTGTTGGAATATGCAGACAAATTTCCCCCTTTTTGCACTAAGTCATTCACTGTCTCCTTGAAGTTATCACATTCTTTGCTCGTTTTTCCTCTCTTTGCTTTGTATGTTGCAGAGAGCTTCTTAGCAGTAAGGATGAACTTTTCTATCAAACAAAGAAGAAGAAATTCAGACAGCCATCAAAAGGAGAACAAAAATGGGATGAGGAAACAATTGTCCAATAAACTAAACAGAATTGGATGGATTTATTAGGTAATATGTTACAATACAATTAGATCCTCATCCACATAAGGATATTCAACAGAAGAGAGAAGAGAACCTTGTAGTTATTGGGATAGGCAAAGGAGAGAATACAGCTAAAATAACACTCTCTTCCAAGAAAGAATATTTTAATCCCCTTGTTTTTTCCTCCTCCCTTCTCCCCAATATTATAGCAGTTATCTATAAAATTTAAGTATTTGGGGCTGACTTAAAAGTTTTCCAGGAAAACATTCCTGTTACTATTTCTTTCAAGGGCTTCCAAAGTGGTATTTGTCTGAATCTGGACATGTAAAATCTCTTCACTTCCTTGCTAAACACTCAGACACCATTATCAGGAGGGAGATTGTTAAGTTCTGCTTAACCTTATTTATTATCCTTTGCTAATGTCTGAGATTGTGTATAGAATACTTGGGTGAGGAAAAAGATCATACCTTGCATTTTGTGTGAATAAATTAAAACTATCAGGAATATTACTCTTCTCTGTAAAGCTTTCTTTTCTTGGAATTACACTAATGTAATCTTATGGGAGAAGCAACCAGTACGATCATTTTTTCAATCAATAACGAAAGGCAAAGATGCCATCTCAACATTCTGTTTCTGTGCATTTAATGCCTGGCCATTTCTTTCTTTTTTGGTACTACTATGCAATTGCAGGTAGTCCTCAACTTATGAACATTCATTCAGTGATCATTCAGTTACAAAAGCACTGAAAAAGTGGTTCCTTGCACTTATGGCTGATGCAGTATCCCTATCATCATATAATAAAAATTCAAGTGCTTGGAAAGCAGCATGTATTTACAATGATTATAGCATCCCAGGGTCACAAGATTACCATGTGCGACCTTCCCAGCTGGCTTCCGACAAGCAAGTTCAATGGGAAAAACCAAATTTGCTTATCAACCACATGAATCGCTGAACAACTGCAGTGATTTGCTTGACAACCCTGGCAAAAAAAGACTGTAAAATTGGGCATGATTGACTCAATTGCCTCATTTAGCAATGGAAGTTCTACTCCCAACTGTGATCATAAGTCAAGCACTACTTGCATTTTTCTAGTTGACTTCAGGATGCTTGTGGTTCTTTTCCTAGGGTTTGCAAGGCCCTCCATTCATATGATCTTTTAAAAAAAGGAAAAGTAACATGCTAGAAAGCAAAGCATTAGCTTTTACTACTGTATTTATTTGTAAGAATGTTCACTTGGCCCTTGAGGTTGTTGCAGAATGTGAATCCCTGACCCCATAGCTTTCCAGAAAGAAAGAAAAAAGCAAGGTTAGTAAGGAATGATTGAGAGCATTCAAGGGAAATTATCATGGATAGGTCCATGGACTATTAGGGAAATAACCTCAACCAGTTTGCTTTATGGTAGCTCTGTGACTTGTGTCCATCACCATAGCTCTTTTATGAAAAGACATCCTTCGGCATGGCAATCATTTGTTGAGAGCCTCAACAATGTGAGCACTCAACATCAACATATAATAATTGATTAAAAAAATATCCATTCTTGCTTTACAAATTTGGATTCAGCAGGAGCTTTGCCCTGCATTGAAGCAAAAACAGCGTAAGAATATCTAAAACAGAGGTAGCGGAAATTTTGAGTAGTTCGGAGAACCAGTAAATACCACCTGACTGGCCCTGCCCCCATCTATTCTCTGCTTTCCAAGTCCCAGCTGATTGGGAGGAAATGGGTATTTTGCAGCAACCTTCCCCTGAGTGGGGAGGGAATGGATATTTTGCACTATATCCTTCCCCTGGAGTGTGGTGGAAATGGAGATTTTACAATATCCTTCCCCTGCTACATTCACCAAACCACGCTCATCAAGCCATGCCACACCCACCAAGCCATGCCCACAGAACCGGTAGTAAAAATTTTTGAATCCCACCACTGATCTAAAAGGTACAGAAGTATTACCCTGTTTTAATGTAATCAGCTTAAATATTGATGGCTTATATAAGCATGATAGACTGGCTGTAAAGTGTTTATAAAATACTATTTTCTCCTACTATATTATACAAGTTCCATTAATATAATATTTCACACTAGTGTAAACTTCGGAAAATATGGTACTTTATAAAGCAAACATAAATAATCAAGTAACAAGGCACCCAGCTTCTTTGAGTGCTTTCTAAGTAGAAAAATGAATTTGCACATTGCACCTTATGCAAATTACAACTTACACACTGACTAGTAGAGTTATATAATTTTATTTTAACATTAAGTGATATTAAAGTATGAATGCTAAAACTAAATAATGTATGTATTGCAAAGTACTTCAGAAATATTATACATTATTGAACCGAGAAAAAATATTGGAAGATTTGAACTTGGCCATTTTAATAATCCATACCTTTATATTTCGGACAACTTGGGTACAGAGGAAAGTAAATTTTACTAAACAGAATTGATGCGAGTTGAAGTCTTGAATATTCATATTTTTGTGATTGCAGTTGTAAAATGATTAATCTTTCACTAAATATTAAAACTGAATCTTCTTCTCAGAAGATATTCTGTGACTTCAATCCAGTGATCATATTTATAGGCATCTACTGGGACAATGCTGTTTCTCATACAAGAAAATCTTTACCAAACAAAATGTTGATAGTGTCAAAAGTTGCATTGCAAATTGATGAAAAGAGCAGTTCCAGGAAGAACAGAGAATAAAAGTTTACATACTAGAAGAGGTTCTGATTCAGCTTCAATTCTTGTTTTCCACTGTCAACACTTTCCCCTTTAAACCAAGAATTCCAGGGTTGCCCACATGAAAATAATCTGGTTTTGGTTATAATTTGTTTTGAAAATATAGTTTTCTTGATGAAGCTCTTAGAAATCCTTTCCACTGACACATGACGCAATACAACACAATGGAAAAGCCAAGCTATTGTGGTGCTATCAGCTATATGGTCCAAATTCCAAAATGCATTTCACAACCATTGCTAATTTGAGCCTAATCCTATTTTGAGCCTTCATCCCAAATCATAGGAACACTGCTGCACCTATTTTACAATTCACATTGATATTTCTGCCACTACTGAAATTCAGTGTTTAACTTTTGTGATCATTACCTATTGAATATGGCAATGAATCCATCTCCATCGCCTGTAGATTCTCATTTAATCCAGTAGTCCCGATAACAAAATTAAAACACACACTTTTTCCTCTATATTCTGTTTTGCCAAATTGCTCTTAATGAAAAACGTGCAGTGTCAAACTTCCATTGTTTGGCTATTGTTTGCTAAAATGCTTCTTTGTAAGGGTTTCTTCTCTTAAAAATGCTCTTTCTAAAATATAACCTATACAATACTACTACTGGTATGTCCCAGGACGGATAGGGTGAGATAGAACAGTTCACTCTGTTTATATTTATTAATTATTTAATATATTTGTATACTGTTCCCATTGTTACAATGAAACAATTTGTGATAGGGTAATTAAACCCAACAAGTTTAAATGTGGTGAAAGGGATAAGTTTATTTAGAGAGGTAGTATCTAAGCATACACAAGACGCGGTGGCTCAGTGGCTAAGATGCTGAGCTTGTTGATCAGAAAGGTCGGCAGTTTGGTGGTTCAAATCCCTAGCGCAGCGTAACGAGGTGAGCTTCCATTACTTGTCCCAGCTTCTGCCAACCTAGCAGTTTGAAAGCATGGAAAAATGCAAGTAGAAAAATAGGAACCACCTTTGGTGGGAAGGTAACAGTGTTCCATGCACCTTCGGCATTTAGTCATGCTGGCCACATGACCACAGAGACGTCTTCAGACAGCACTGGCTCTTTGGCTTTGAAAAAGAGATGACCACCGCCCCCTAGAGTCAGGAACAACTAGCACATATGTGCGAAGGGAACCTTTATCCAAGCAACACTGGGCAGGCAATATATTTCTCTAGAAATATAAAGATGCTCCTTGCCTCCTGAGTCTCTCTGCATATGATTTAGACATGTCTCAGAGCAATCAGCTGCTTTTTCTGCAGCTGCAAACCAGCTTTTCTATTCATGAAAATCAGAAGTCCTTCAGAACCTAAGAATACTTGTAGATCAGCTGCCAATGTGTCTTTCTTCCACCTTACATAGTAAGGCACTCTTTATTGCCTGTTTCCCTGCAAGAGTATTTGCACAGTGTTTTATCTCGGACTCTCTTCATATTTTGCTTCAGCCCTCATACGTGGGGAAAGAAAAATAAAATCAAAACTGTTCATGCAACCATTCATCTAGGAAAAGCCTAGACAAAGAATTAAGCAACTGCCTAGAAAAGGTTAATAGGTGACTTATGAATTTCAGAAAAGAGAACATTTCAGACTGCATTCTTGTGCCAAGAAACTGCTTTTCAGCAAGCATATTATACAAGCAATCAAGAAGATGCAGTTAATAGAGTTCCATTAGTGAAATTAATGACAAGAGAGAGGTTAGACACAACAGGCCACGAAAGAATATGAGAAGATATAGGCCACTTACTAGGGTTTCGTCTCTTGTAATTATTGTAGGGATAAGGCTTATTGGTGAATGTTTCTGAATGGATTAGTAGAAAATATTCTGAAATTATCACAGCCGATGGCAGCATCTATTTGATCTAGGAGCCAGGCTTAGTTCGCACTGGGATAGGAGACCTGAACTCCCAATGTGGTAGACTAGACTGAAGTTGAAAAACATTCTGAAGGAAAGCAGTGGCAAATCACTTCTACACCAATGCCAAAAACACAATTGTTCAGAGTTGAGATTGACTCGAGGAGGCCTATATTCTTTCAGCAACCACTTATATTTTTTCAGTAAGTTGTGCAGTAAAATTTTATCAAAGCAGATTTATTAAGAAAATGACTTTAGATATTGCTCTAGGCCAGGGCTGCCAAACTCGCGGCCCGCGGGCCAATGCGTCACGCACTGGCCACGTGGTAGTTCCAATAGCTTGTATTCAAACCCTGCTGCAGGGCTTACATCTATTTTAAAATCTATTCTATTAGAATGTCATCTTCTCAGGATTTTTATTTTAATATATATATATATAGGATAAAACTACTCTAAAAGTCTGACCATCTTGTTTCTGGGAAATTCTGAGGAATTAATTTGCTGCTCTAAATTTTTTGTGTTAACTATTTAGAATTTACATTTCTGCAGGGACAGTGCTTAGTAAAAGACAAAATTGTGATAAAATGTGGATTAAATTCCTATAAAATATCCTATTATCAAATGTTGTTTAGTCCTAATGCCTTACAAGTGGCACAAAGGGATACAGGAGGAAGTCAATTACCTAAATCTGTAAGTAATATTCAGGGCTTACAGTTTTGCCAAATATTCAGCAGCCAATCTTCCTGTATAGAGTTTCATTGGGACTGGAGCAAAATTTAATCAATATGAGTCAAATCCTTATAAAACATATCCACAGCTTATCTTCTTTAATGTTAACAATGCTCAGCTAGGACCAATAGCTCAATGAGGTCCTTCTAATTGACTTCTTTGAGAGCAAAATGTTGGCATTCATGTCCTCAACTAAATAATTCGGCCACCCTAAAAATATTTCATTTATCATGATGTTACTATTTAAAGATGAAGGCCTGGAAAGCAAAATCTTAAAATTTCAGTCTGCATGAAGTCAGTAGATACTATTTGATGGTATATTTTTAGGAAACAGCACTGGGAATGGGGGGAAGCAATATTCTTATATCCTATAAGATGTAGCTTCAGTCCTTCCAAGATTTCCAATTCAAATTATTATTCCATTAGGATTACTGTCTAGCATTTTTTCATGAAGTGAATTAGGAAGCAACATGGAATTTCAGGGTATAAACTCATTTATCCCAAATTAATACTGGAAAAAGTATCAGTGGGAAGTTTGAGGGAACAAGAGAAAAATCATTACATTTAAAACTACAAAAAGGAAGTAAATGAACTCAGTTGTGCCCTGGTTAGTCACCAAGTTGGGCTGCACAATCTAATAATATAGTTGATCAGGACCATGCCGATGCGGTAATAATGCAATTGTACCCATAACGATCCTTTAGAATTAAAATACATAAATGATTGTGTATTTTGTAGAATATGCACTCTGTTTTGGTTTCAATAAAAGCCACGAAAGCCCAACTCTATAGTTTTAGCTTGCAATTCATGGATGGCTTATTAATCAATGCAAGATGCATTCATTGAACTGGATTAATCCTGCATAAGTAATTTCTGAATTTTCCTGCTGAAGTTATTTTTCATTTCTGTGAACAAATAATTTATGTGGATTTTCATATATCAGGATCACGGAGATTTTCCACAGCTAGATTTTAATTTCAATGACATCTAAGTTGGCTTAAATATTAGGGTGCAGAGTTTTGCATGAGAACCTCTTCAAAAATCTGTAATTGGTGTGGAACACTGACATGCACAGAATAAATCTGACAAGGTCCAGAGAGCTGAGTTCAGTTCCACTGATCAACATCTATGCTGCAGATTAACAGAATCATTTATGGCATTAAAAGCTCTCTAGAATTCATTAGCTTCCCCTCCCACTAACTACTCTGACCTCTAATACCACTATTTATTTATTTATTTTTTTGCTGTCATGAATTTAGAAACCTGGAACAAAACACAACACAAGATGCCCTGTTAAATCTTTTCCTCTCTTTCATTCTCTTTTCTCATACATTAACATTTTTAATAAGCATACGATAATGATTAAATTATACAACTGTATTTTTTTTAAAAAAAAAACCTCAACTTTTCACTTACAAGGAAAAACCCTTAAAGAGAGTTGGCCTATCAAAACAAGATGTTCAAAATATACGTTTCAACAAAAAACATCAATTTGGCATTTCTATATAGGATTCAGGCCAAAGAAACAATGCAAAATGATTGTGGTTAATAGCCAGATTTTTATGTATCGATGTGATGAAAGCAATTTTGAAAAAAAATAATGCTGGATAATTTAAATATGTTTAAACAGAGATTTGTCAGACAGGCATGTTAATACACAAGTTTTTATTTAAAGTTCCCTCACCCTACAAGCAAGCTTCATTTACACACACATAATACTGTACAAAATTTACACTGTTGGTGTCTTGTATGATTTCCTTGGTCATGCCTTCTAGAGAGTTAAAAAGATTTACATATAATACTCATAAATTCTTTAATTATATTTCTTAAAAAAGAATTTTAAATGATAAGACACCCCCCCCCAAAAAAAATCCTTACCCCCTAAAGTGGCATTTTAACAGTGGCACATGATAATGTTCAGTGTTTGACTCTTTTTTTGAATGCCATAAAATATTCTCTAATGTAGTGTTTGTGACAGGTTTCCTTTTCACATACCTATATACAGAGATATATATTTCTAAATACCATCCCTTCACCCAAATGATGATTGCACAATGTATTAGTTTACAAACAAATCTTTGAATTGAATAACACAAATAAATACAATATATCAGAATTCCACAACATAAGCAAAAATGGAATGAAGTTCCAGGATAAATATTTTAATTTCAAGGAATGTATTAACAAGGTTATTATTTCCCCTTTTTCCCTTTAGATACTATTCCTTCAACAAATGATTTGCTACCTGGATAAGGCAGTACCCAGCCAATTTTGGTGAAATTATATAGTGTCACTGGATTAAACATTAGTAAAATAACTACAAGTAGTTATAATAGTAGTAGTAGTAGTAGTAATAATAATAATAATAATAATAATAATAATAACCAATTATTATTAACTAGTAACCAATTACTATTATTATTATTAACTAGTAACCAATGCCAAATCCGGCGAAACAACTGGCCACTGTGATACAATTGCATAATAATAATAATAATGATAATAATCATGGCATAATGGTATAACACATACAAATTTTTAATATTTTCTGAGTAGCCCAAAACTTATGGAATATTATCTAGTAAATTGCTTCTTTTATTCTGTCTATTTATATGTTTCACGTTTGTATCCCATTTGAAGTTATGTACTGCCTTGCATTTTCGAATATACAATATTCATACAAATTACAAGCTAGACTTTGAACAGACAGACCATGAGTTCACTTAATTTTCAGAAACTGTGCTAATCTACATGAATTTAGAATTTGTTCCAAACACTGGAGTTCAAAAATATCATCTATGGCTTGTTATAAGCTGCTGAAATGAGATGAACGTTTATAGAATCCCAAGAAAGTCAAGATATATCTATTTATTTATATTATGACTCAATCCTTAGTCTACTCTTTCTGAGTCCTAGGCAAGATAACTGCATAGTGCAAGGGCCCTCAGTTGATTCCAGTGGAAGGAAGAAATGATAGAAGCAACATACCCTCCAATTTTTGTATAGCACTGATGAGAAGTGGTCCTATTTTTCCAGTCTAACAAAGGTATGGGATTCTTAGAGCACAGGGCAAAGCCAGTTGCCTCAACCAGATATATAATTAAATCTTGACTCCAGCAGTGCAAGATTTTACTCATTGGACTACATTTTAATCTAAGCCTTGAGGATAGGAGAAAGGAGTTTCATTGCTTAAAGTCTAAACAAAATATAGAAGAGTCTAAATTCCTGTTAGTTCTAAGTAAATAAATTAAATTAAATTAATTAAATTAAATATGTATGTAAATGTAATTCAACCTAGTAACAAGGACGAACTGCCATTTTGGAGCTGAATCCATGTTGGTTTCCCCCCTCTAAAGTAGATCTAGCTGCTCAGCGGATTAGTCAAAGGACTGAAGTTCAAATATTGAACAGTGCAAGGGCAATCCTCCTTTTTCTTTTGTGATGTTCCTGAATGTTATCTGATAGGTCAAGGAAACTCTGCTAAAAATGCTTAATGGCCTGAGAATGCTGAGCATCAGTTAGGGGATAGGGTATCAAAACATTCTGTATCAAAATAGGGAAATAAGAGTGGAAAATGAAAGTAGGTGGAGACCAAAATTGAACTTTTTGTGGCAATGCACACTGTTCAATTCAAGTATTGAGTGCTGGGCCAGGAGACAGGAAATATGAAGTCTTGTTCCATTTTTTAAAAAAAGACAGCAAGAGAGAGGGAGAAATGAGGGGGAGGGAGGGAGAGAGAGAGAGGGAGGGAGGGAGGGAGGGAGGGAGGGAGAAATTGCCAGTCCACAAAACTTAGCTACCAGTAGTTAAAACTTGACCTCCTTGCCATGCATGAACTATTCTATGTTGAAGATCATCAGAAATTAGTGACCATTTTGTTTATTTCTAAAAATCTCCAACAGGCTTTGATCTGTAGCTCAACCACAGCCTCAATTTGAAGATATCATTGGATACAAATGGTAGGTCAGTCAGTGCGGAGAACGAGATAGCACGAGACGTCTGATTTTATATAAAGCAGGTTTCCATATTCTGTATGGTTTTTGTTTCTTCTCTTCCTCCTTGTTTTTAATATAAAAAGGAACAGACCACCCACTTGAAGAATGTGAGAAAGGCAGAACAAAGCCCAGCATCTGATTCATTGTTTATAGCTTAGGGGGAACCACTAGGTTTTTATATCACATCTGTTTCCATTCTGAAATGCAGATTTACAAGCATTCAGCCCCAAGCTTAAGATATTATGGTTAATTATAATATTTGTTGTACCCACATCTAAATATCTAAAGTGGCAGAGATGGCACCTGACACACAATAGTTGAAAGGAAGTATATAAAAATTCTGCAGTCTCTGCTGCCTTGCATTCTGCGTATACTGTTCACATCTTTGGGGGTGTGTATATTATACAGCTTAACAGACATTAAACATAGGCAGGTAATCAGCTGCCAATTTTAAAAGGAGGATTCCAAAGACAGCAATTTACTGTGAAGAACACAACAGCTTCAAGCTATATGTTCCTTCTATACTTTTCTGCCCAAATCTTTCTATGCTGCATGTCCTCTCTGAATGATTCCAACTGCACAACACCTGCCTTACTTTCAGTTCAGTTTTGCTTGGCTATTGAAGCTGCAAACTATGCAGGTAGTCCTTGACTTATAACAGTTCATTGAGTGACTGTTCAAAGTTATAACATCACTGAAAAAAGTAACATGACCATTTTTCATTGCAGCATCCCCATGCTCATGTGATCAAAATTTACATGCTTGGCAACTGGCTCATATTTATGACAGTTGCAGTGTCCTGGGGTCACGTCATCATTTTTTGTAACCTTCTGACAAGCAAAGTCAGTGAGGAAGCCAGAGTCACTTAACTACCATGTTATTAACTTAACACTTTCAGTGATTAACTTTAACAACTGTGACAAGATAGATTGTAAAATGGGGCAAGACTCATTTAACAAATGTTCTCACTTAGCAGCAGAAATTTTGGGCTCAATTGCGGTCATAAGTTGAGGACCACCTGTATTTGGATTTAGTCGAGAACATATCCTAGTATGTTAGCTCTGAGTTAGGCCTGCATTTTTTTTTACTCTAGCATCGGAGTAGTTTATATTAATATCAATATTAAACAATTAGGAAATTTGCCAATCTTTGCTAATATTGTATATCACAAAATCCTCATGTTATAAAAGTACTGCACTTGAATTTTGTCCTTAGAAATGAAAAGTAAAGAATATTTACCATTTTTGCAAAATGGCATTCGTAATTATCAGATTTTAAACATTAATCAAAACTTTTAAAAGACACTCTAAACAGTACATGCTTATATGCTATGGAAAGAAGGATAACCAGAATCTGTGAACTTTTGCAGTAATTATTTTGGATTTATACTCTTGCAAATAACATTAAAGATTGGCACAGATCCTGAAAGCTACCGTAACATTTTTGCAATTCTTAATGAGGAGAATATTAGGGCAGAGTGTACATCAGAACAACCAATTTGTTTTCAATAGAAGCATTACATTATTACCTCTGAGTTTTCTTCTGAAGTTTGTTGCTTGCAGAGTATGTAAAGCAGTCATGGATTATAACTGTAATGGAGCAGACCATTCTACGATTCAGTGCTTTTCAGCACTACAATTTTGAATTACAAGTGGACTATCATTGTTACTTCAACACAGATCCCATGCAGTAAAACAGAATGCACAGTAATGTTCTTGTTCATTTTCTTTAAATTTAGTATCAGTATATGGGTCTGCAGCAGGGAAAATATCAATCTAAAATGGCCATCTGTCAACATGTGCAGTGTTCCATGCGTCTAACCTACTTGTCTGACAAGATACCAATTCATCTGAGATGGGAATTTGCTTAGTCTTTTTAAAAAAATCATAAATGCAGGTGTAGGAGTAGGATCTTGTGATCTGTGGTCCAAAGAACTGTTCTTTAAAATCATTACGTCTCCCATCATTCCTTTCCTGAATGCATCAATGTCCTCTTCTACATTTCCAGGACTTATTTGTTGTACGGCACACACACAGGAAGTATGACAGTAGAGCAAGCAGGACCTGCAAGTGGCTCAGCTACATCTCCTTCAAGCTCTGTCCAGGATCCTTTCTCAGGACTATAACAAATAGTAGAAGATTTGTAGGCTCCCTGTAATGCAATATAGAGGCTTGTTTAAATAGCTGAAAAACATCAATTCAAAATGTAGATAACTGTAACATGATTCATATTAAGAGCCATGGTGGCACAGTGGTTAGAATGCAGTACTGCAGGCTACTTCTGCTGCCTGCCGGCTGCCTGCAATTTGGCAGATCGCATCTCACCAGGTTCAAGATTGACTCAGGCTTCCATCCTTCTGAGGTCAGAAAAATGAGGACCCAGATTGTTGGAGGAAAATATGCTGACTCTGTAAACTGCTTAGAGGTAAGCCTTGGTAAGCCTAAATGCTGTTGCTATTCAAGAACCTGCTATGTATTAATCCTCAGAATGTTATGTTCATACAAGCCTTTCAGACATAAGGCTTTCAGTCATTAGGTTGACTCAGCCTTCCATTTTTGAGGTCAGTAAAATGAGAATCAAGATTGTTGGGCAAAATATGCTGACATTGTAAACTGCCCAGAGAGTGCTGTATATGCTGCCCACTATGGGGCCGTATGTAAATCTGAGTACTAGTGCTATAAGGAACGCAATGGCTCTAGTGGCTAAGACACTGAGCTTGTCGATCAGAAACGTTGTCATAATCCCTTGCTCTGCATAATGGAGTGAGCTCCTGTTATTTGTCCCAGCTCCTGCCAACCTAGCAGTTTGAAAGCACGTAAAAATGCAAGTAGAAAAATAGGAACCACCTTTGGTGGGAAGGTAACAGTGTTCCATGCGTCTTCAGTATTTAGTCATACCGGCTACATGACCACGGGGACATCTTTGGACAGTGCTGGCTCTTTGGCTTTGAAATGGAGATGAGCACTGTCCCCTAGAGTCGGGAATGACTATCACATATGTGCGAAGGGAACCTTTACCTTTACCTTACTAGTGCTATAAACTCTTATTTTAAAAAATGGCAGTGGAATTTTAGGATTGAGAG
The DNA here is from genome assembly GCF_051295495.1 of Thamnophis sirtalis. Classification (NCBI taxonomy): domain Eukaryota; kingdom Metazoa; phylum Chordata; class Lepidosauria; order Squamata; family Natricidae; genus Thamnophis; species Thamnophis sirtalis. The sequence continues at coordinate 144,893,930 of NW_028261382.1, read as the reverse complement.
TGGACAGTGTAAAAAGTAATAAGAACCTGGTTATAATGATTGGGAAAAATAATCCAATTAATATCACTACCTTCTTTTTATGGGAAGTCCACTGGAAAATGGCAGGAGTCAGGGACTGATACTATATCTCCTCGAGGTCAGCAGTGGTCAGAGAGGTTGTTGCTATCTTGCTAGTTACTCCCCAAAAACAATTCCTAATACTCCCTTTGACAATGGGGCTTGAAATTAATACCTTTTGGATAACAAGATGGATGTAATGTATTTTCTAGACACAAAAGAATACTGCTGCTTGATTTGAAAAAGTGCTTATTGGGAACAAAGAAATAATATGCCAATGCAGAAATTACAGAAATTCTAGCACAGCTTACATATTTTGTACATGTATCATGGGATGACTGAAAGCTTTATGACTAAACAACATTGCTTGCTCCCAAATGTCTTGGAGGACTTGTGACCATGATGGAATAAATTAGTTAACTTGTTTCTTGCAGTGAGTTGGTGCTTATTTTTGATATTACAGTACTGGCATCTTTTAATGCTTGTGCAAGTTATTTCTTTGGAACAAGCATCAATGCAGGCAACCTTATTTTATTGTTTTTGTGCTATTTTAGATGTTCAGTTATTCCTTGTTTCGATTCTTATACTATTTTGGTTTTGTTCTTTTTGAGGCAGATGAAAGGTTGCCTGATTCTGGAATGAAAACAATTCAATAGCTGTGCTGCCTTCATTTACTGACAACTTTCCCTGGTTTACCTCTACAATCTGAGTTACGTCTGACAAGGCTTTGATTTCTTTGCTCTGGGAAGACCTTTGCAATTCTTCCAATTCTGCTTATGTGTATACTTTGTATTATAAATTGACATTAATCTGCTATAACCTCTGTTCTATTATTTCTGATTCTGTTAGTTTTTCCAAAACCGGTACATCCATTTCAAATATCCAGTTCTTGTTGGACTTGATCTCTAATAAGAGATTATTTCTTTATTTTCAATCACTTTATATTTGCAATGGATAAACATCTTTTTTTCCAGTAGGTCTGTAGCTGCTGGCCCTGATTGCTCAGCCAAGAATCCTGAGTCTGTAGCTCATTTTCATCCAGGAACAAGAATACCTAGTGTGATCCACATTTAACCGGGCAATGACTGAACGGGCATGTGTTTTTGTAGTTTACGTCTCACCATATTCACACTCTTCTCCTGGCTCCTCTAATGAGATTTGTCTAATTTGAACTGCATTAGTTCCCAGTGAGTTTCCAGTTAAATTCAAGATGCTGGATGTCACCTATAAAACTGTACATGGCATGCAGCCAGGTTATTTGCAGAATTATCTGTCTCCTGACATTTCAGTTTGCCCCGTCAGTACCAGAGGGTTGGCATGATCTGGGTTTCTTCTATTAGAAAATATCATCTTGTAGCACCTGGGATTGTGTTACAGCACTGGCCCTATGAAGCAGTATCCCTTTAGAGATCAGGATGGCCCTAACCCTCGGCAAGGTACTGTAGACCTGGATGTTTTCTCAAATAGTTGGATCAGAATGCTGAACAGCTCAGGGGGAGGATTAGTTTATTTTCGTGTCTCTGGATTGAAAATGGAATGTTTTGAGCCCAGATATATGCTGTTTTCTGTTATTATTTCTACTACTGCTACTGCTACTCTCACTTGCATTATTACTTAGGATGGAGTAACTTTCTTTCTTTTTCGTATTGTCTTCTTTATAATCCTCTGTGTTCAGTCACTGCCATGAAATAGGTGGTGGTAAACAATTGGTTAACTAAATAAACAGCATGCTATAAAATTAAAACCAGACAACTTAGTTAAGACTACATGTTCAAATTAATGCATACCATACTCCAGCTGTAGCCTCCAACAAGGTATATGCTGTCATCAAGAACTGCACATCCAGGACCACTTCGACCCTCTAAAATAGGAGTTTGCAAAATATTCCATTGGTCGCCCTTTGGGTCATAACATTCCACAAGCATGACATCAAGGTGAGAAAAACCTGTATATCACACATTCATAAAATAATTTGAATCCACTTATTTTAAATAATGACTGGAGTCACCATTAAAAAATAATTTGTCAGCAGCATAAAAAGACAATCTTTATACTTTGTTAAAATAAGAGGAATGAGCCTGTTAAAATAAAACTGCAAAAATGTCCTTTGATTTTCGTCTGAAATTCAGCTAACATCATCATAGGACATTATACTGAAATTCACCTTCTTAATTATTGGCCATTATCTTAATAGCAAACATATAGTGGTTTTATCAACTGTACCACCCAGCCATTTAGTGCTAAGAAAGATTCCTGGCCATTTGTTTTGCCAAGAGTATACTTTACTGAAGCTTACATTGTTACATAAGTAGCATAAGTGGAATCTGAGGTTTTCCCATGCAAACAACACAAAGGAACGTGTCCACACACACACACACACACACACACACAGCCATCTCCCAGTTTTCTGCAAATGTCCAATCAGGTGCTTGTATATTGTTTAGGAAACCAATGCTGGTTCCCAGCTCTGCATATCATTAGGTGACCTTGGCTGTCTGTAGCTTCTCACAAGGCTTACATGGGTTTCCATCCTCCCCTTCTTCCTTACGTTTCAAGACCCCCTGCTCCCCAGTGCTAATGTCAGGCTGTCAGCTCATGAAGCTTGGATAGGTGAGATGCAGCCATGACAGACCTCTAACAACTACAATAGCTAGGGCTGTTAATAACATGTAAGATGAAAGATTTTTCTACTCAATATAATATATTGAGATTTTGATTTCATGGTATAAAGGGATTAGGAATATTTATAGTAAAGCTTTTTTCACTTCATAGAGTTTGCACTGAGGGATTTCTTGTAAATTCTGTCTTTGACAATATTCTGATGTTTACAGTTTGCATTGTAAGAGATATGTAATGTCTTCTTGTACTCTGTGATTTTGAAAACAGAGCAAAAGAAAAATGTTACAAGCAAATCAAACAAGCAAAACTAATGTGTATAGACAAATATAGTATGTTGCAATGTCACTTGCAAGGAATTGTAAAATTCCAAAGATCCGTAAGATCTCTGTACAACTTCTTATTAACTTGCGACCAGAATTTCGATTGCCAAGCAATATGGTTGTTAAGTGAGTTATGCCTAATTCTACGACCATTTTGCCATGTTTGTAAAATGAACCACAGCACTTATTAAGCGAATCAAATGTCTGGCTGGAAAGGTCACAAATGGCAATCACATGAGCCTGGGATTTTGCAATCACTGTAAATACAGGCAGTCCTCAACTTACAACTATTCATTTAGTGACTGTTCGAAATTACATTGTCTAATTACACAACTAAGAGCCTTTATTAGGACTTATTTAGTGGTGATACGGGCGGCAAAATGTACTCATTTTTCCGCTCTTATTGCTTCCGCAGAATCTCGCCCGGCCACCCTGTTTAGGATAACCCGCTCCCTCCTGAAAGGGGAGGACGCGGGGGAACCCTTACAGGGAAGAGCTGAGGAATTTGCTCAGTTTCTGTCAGACAAAATCACTCAGATTCGGATGGACCTTGACTCCACTTGGACAGTACCAGCGGAGGTGCCGAGGGAGGGCCTTGATCAGATTCTTGGAATGAGTTCCAGCTTGTCACCCCTGAGGAAGTGGACAAGGCCATGGGAGCGATGAGTGCCTCCACCTGTTTGGTCTCGACCAGCAGGGAGGTAACATGAGGCTGGCTCCAGAGGATCACGAACACCTCTCTGCAGGAGGGATCTTTCCCGCAACCTTTGAAGGAAGCGGTGGTAAGATCCCTCCTTAAGAAGCCTTCTCTGGACCCAGCTATCCTCAAAAACTATCATCCAGTCTCCAACCTCTCTTTTTTAGGGAAGGTGGTTGAGAAGGTGGTGGTCTTTCAACTCCAACGGACCTTGGATGAAGCAGATTATCTAGACTCCTTTCAGTCTGGTTTCAGGCCTGGTTAATGCACCGAAACAGCTTTACTCGCGCTGACCGATGATCTCTGGCGGGCCAGGGATAGAGGACATTCCTCTATCCTGGTGCTCCTTGACCTCTCAGTGGCCTTCGATACCATCAACCATGATATCCTTCTGCGACGGCTGGAAGAGGTGGGAGTGGGAGGCACCGTTTTATGGTGGTTCTCCTCTTATCTCTCCGGCAGGTCGCAGTCAGTGTTGGTTGGAGGACAGAGGTCGACCCCTAGGCCCCTTAAATATGGGGTGCCGCAGGGCTCGTTCTTGTCCCCTCTCCTATTTAATATCTACATTCGCCTGCATGGGTTTAAATACCATCAATACGCGGATGATACTCAGTTGTATCTCTCCGCCCCGTGCCAACTCAGTGTAGCGGTGGAAGTGATGTGCCAGTGTCAGGGTCTGGATGGGAGTGAACAAGCTTGCACTCAATCCTGACAAGACCGAGTGGCTATGGATGTTGCCCCCCAAGGACAGTCCAGACATTCCATCTCTAAGCCTGGGGGGTGAAACTTTACACCCCTCAGAGAGGGTCCCCAACTTGGGTGTCCTCCTGGACCCGCAGCTGACGTTAGAACATCATTTGTCAGCTTTGCCCAGGGGGGCCTTTGCCCAAGTTCGCCTGGTGCATCAGTTGCGGCAGCTACCTGGACCGGGAGGCACTTCAAATGGTTACTCACGCCCTCATCACCTCAAGACTTGACTACTGTAACGCGCTCTACATGGGGCTGCCCCTGAAAAGTGTTCGGAGACTACAATTGGTCCAGAATGCAGCCGCGTGAGCGATATTGGGTGTACCAAGATACACCCATGTTACACCTATCCTCCGCGAGCTGCACTGGCTTCCTATCGGTCTCCGAACACGCTTCAAGGTGCTGGTTATTACCTTTAAAGCCCTACATGGCCTAGGACCCAGATATCTGGGAGACCGTCTTCTGCCACATACTTCCCAACAGCCGATAAGATCACATAGGATGGGCCTTCTCCAGGTGCCGTCGACCAGACAATGTCGTCTGGCGGCTCCTCGGGGGAAGGCCTTCTCCGTAGCTGCTCCGATCCTCTGGAACGATCTACCCCCAGAGATCTGGACCCTTCCCACTCTCTCGGCCTTCCTAAAGGCTACCAAAACCTGGCTATTCCGGCATGCCTGGGGCTGTTGACCTCATGAATGAGGTCCAGCCCCCCCTAGATTGAGTGCATGAAGTGATTTTTTTAATCTGTTTTTCTTTTCTCTATATTTTAATTTTTTTTATCCTTTTAGAGATTTATTTCTGTAAGCCGCCCGGAGTCCTTCAGGATCGGGCGGCTTATAAATTTATTAAATACTTAAATACTTAAATTGTCACTGAAAAAAGTGATTTATGACTCTTTTTTACAGTTATGACCATTGCAGTATCCCACGGTCATGTGATCAAAATTCAGATGCCTAGCAACTGACTCATATTTATGACGGTTGCAGTGTCCTGGTATCATGTGATCATATTTTAAAACTTTTGTTAACTTTCTGATAAGCAAAGTCAATGGGAAAGCCAAATTCACTTAACAACCATGTTACCAGCTATCAACTGCAATGATTCACTTAACAACTGTGGCAAGAAAGGTTATGCAATGGGGCAAAAGTCAATTAACAAATGTCTCACTTAGCAACAGAAATGTTGGGCTAAATTGTGGTCATAAGTCGAAGACTACTTGTACATGGGATTTCAAATGCCCAAACTTTGATCAGGCCACATTGATGCTGCAATGATCATAAGGACGAGTACTGGTCATCACATTTTTCAATGCCATTATAACTTTGAACAGCCACTAAATGAATGCTTATAACTTGAGGACTACCAATAAAAACATTGGTACAGAACACTAACATGAGGAAAATATGTTAGCAGAAGGCATTGTATGTATGTGCGTCCTAAATTCTTCAGTGAAACCCCATCACACTGATTGAAAAAATATCTTCTTTTAGATAGTTGTACCCTCCCCATACATTTCATGTTTCGAAATGAGAATAATATAAATGTAATCCTTTTTAACAAAATTTAGTAGTGCATTAAATGAAATAGAGAGCTGTGAATAAAACCAAAGGAAACCAAAAAAAAGAAATTTTTTAAGAACATAATAACATTTGGATTGACTTTACAAAAAATAAACTCAATGACCCTTTCATTTAAATGCACTTAATAATAGGGTTTTTTTCTGTCAAAAGCTACACATCTCAGGAGTATTCTAAACAGTGAGAGAAGCCAAGCCAAAAAAGCAGAACATGATTGGCTTTAATTTAAACTCCAATTTAATTAATTACTGTTGCTATTCTTTGTCTTTTCAATAAATTCTATCTTCTGTCACATTAAATGACAAGTTGCTGGGAACTTCTGGAACAGTTCCAAAGAGTATAATCAAGAATTTTGCAAATAGAACTCTGAGGTTGCAAGTTATATCTTCTGTTTTAAATAATAAAAAATTCAGGAATTGATAGTTACTGGGGCCATAATGGTGCTTTCCTAAATTAATGGGAGCAAGATTTGGGAGAAAAGGTGAGCATATAAAAGATTGGAAGTAATTCTGTTTTTTCTGGGCACAGTGCCGCAGACAAAATTATTTTAGATATAAATACTTGTCCAACATGGCAGCAGAATATTTTTGCAATATGAATACAAAGACGTAATACATGCTTTTAGCATTAATAAAATGCTAATAAAAATAAAAAAGAAATTTTGATCAATTGTATTTATGCCAATTCAGAAGTTCCCAGATAAATGTTTTGCAGCTTAATATTCAGTTTCTTCATGAAATCTAGGAACAGTTTCTCCTTGGAACTCTTGTATAACTTCTTATGATGGCAAATAATTTATAGAGGCAAATATTGCAGGGAATTTGGGTTAATAATAATCTGTTTGTTACAATGAATTCATAGGGATGACAGATCATCCATGATTCTGAGTAATGAAAATTCTCTTTTTTATTATCTAAAGCATTCATTACTCATTTATTTAATCGGGAGTTATAAATTTTCCTTTCCTCAAAATGTTGCTGAGGCATGATACTAAAGTCTGTGGCAGGTTTTTAACTAAAGTAACAGAGAGAAAAACAATTTTCGATCAAAAATCAGAAAAGTACATTATTTTGCTATTTAAAAAGTGACCTTTCAAATGGTTTCCTCCAATTGCATACAGTCGGTCATTCATTACGGCCAGCGTGTGAATAGCTCTTTTTGTGTTCATATCTTGTTTTCTAGCCCAGACATCCATTATAGGGTCATAGCAATAGAGCCAGGGAACATATTCACCATTATGGACACCACCTATAAATCAAATATACCTCTATTAGTTACAGTTTTTAAAATAAAATTTTGACTCAACCAAATTTTAAAACAATCAAATGGAACCTAGGAAACAGCTTACCTGAAATATAGATTTTTCCATTATGTACAGCTCCTGCATGTGCTGCCAAAGGCTGTGGTAGGGAAGATACATAACGCCACTCATTTGTCTCTAAATTATAGCATTCCACACTTGACAAGTAGCCAGTTTCATTTCTCCCGCCAATCACGTACAAGTTCTTATCAAGGCGACATGCATAAAAACTAGCTCTCCTGGAGGACAAAAATAACAAATAGAGCAGTTAGTTTCCAGTGACTATAATTAATTCTGTCATAATTATTTACAAAAGTTGAACAAAAAGCATTTGCTTATTAATATACTTCAAAGAATTCAAATTGTGGTTTCTTAAATGACTGAACTCAAGCCCCCACTTTAAATACTAAGAAAAAGAAATAAAACAGTGAATATTGCAAAACTTTTGAATGTAGCTACCCTCGAAATACTTGGTATAATTCTCTAGCAAGGATATTGTAGGGCTGGGGAAAAATACAAGAAAAAATTAGGAAGCTGGAAACTCAGGCTATAAGGAAAGATTTGCACCTTTTCAGTTTTATAAAAGGTGGCTACAGGGGATTGTTTGTATGGAAAAATGGGATATACAGACAATGATTTTCCCCATTCTCAAAATATTGGAAGTTAAGAATCATCTAATAATAATGGAAAACGCAAACCAATGGAATACTTCACACAGCATATTATTAAATTTTGGAATTTGATGCCAATAACACTGATGACAGAGATAAACAAATTAATAATGTATAAAGGATGGTATTAATAGCTATTGTTCAGACTAGAAGAGATATTGTTAAACAGATCAGAGATACAGAAAAAAAAACAACCAGAACAACCTTTAAAAGAGCAACTGCTTCTATGACCTAATTGTAAAATTTCATAAGTGTAGTGATTAACAAGATGCTGAACATCTTTGGCGTCTGTTGCGATATACGTGCAGGTATGCATCTGCCATACTGTAACACGTATAGAACAGAAGCAATAATTAACCATATGATTAAATCAGTAAACTAAAAGCAATAATTGGCCATATGATTAGATCAGTAAAACAAACTGTCCAACTCCAAGCGTTGATTAAATCAGTACCCTTAACACTAAGGAGATCAGCAACCACAGACTTGTAACTAAGCGTTGATTAAATCAGGGGTTACAACTGTTTAACTCTCAAACATTAATTAAGCATTGGATGTTTGCATGATGATAAAAGGTTTATTGACTATGAGTATTGTAGAGGTTTACATGGGAGTAAATGAGTTACCATATACCATAAACTTGTACAATCATGATTGGTCCGCATTGGCTATGTGAATCCACCCCTTCCTTGTGTATGCTCAATAAAAGAAGCCTCCGGACTCTGTTCCGGGTCGGTTTCGTCCCGAAGGAAATTCGTGTCCGAGTCTTCTTTCCTCATTGGCTTCATGAACCACCCGCGGAGAAATCGCATCTGGTGACCCCGACGTGATGATCTGTGCTGCCCGTCTCATCTCACCCCCGGCCGGGAAAAGCCTCGCACCCAGGGCCGGCCGTCAGCGAACGGAGCACCCTCCCATTTCGTGAGTATGAGGTCGGGCTTCTCGAAGGAACGCAACTTCGGGATATCTCTAAATTTTCTGGTGTAATTATTCAAGCGATGGGCAAGTTGCTTCCCGTTTTCCCCTTGAAAGCATTTAATTGACATTGATTTATGTCTAAAATCATTGACCAATCTACCTGGAAAAAGGGGTCTTTAGGTGAAAACCTGAGAGTTCTGTTTTTTCCCTTCTTATTTTCTCCTTGTTCTTGTGTAAGATGTCTTCAATCCAAAAGACAGGGATTTTAAAGTGTTCAAAGAAAGAAAAGAGTAAACTGGCAGAAATTGCCTTCGCTCAGTTTGTTTCCCCCCCCCCAAAAAAAGAGTACAGAGAAGTGTTTTTTTTTCCTTCCTTCCTTCCCTTTGCCTTAAAGTAACAACCCAGGAAATGTTTTAAGTTCATTTACAGGAAAAGTTTCATCCTTGCTTCTATCGTGTGTTTAAATGATTTTACCTGTTTATTTCCTTCCTGAAGCATGTGAATCCAAACCCCACTTTGCATCTGTGATATCCCCATAATGTTACCAGTTTATCTGTTTAGTAACTGATGATTTTACCTTTTTTTTTTTACTCTGCCTGCAAGCTTTCTACCCACCCAGCCCCAAGCCCCTCCCTTACCCTTAATCCCCCAACAATGCCTTTTCTGTGGGGGAGGGAACCTTGTTTTCATGTTTTTCAGGCCTGGAAGATTTACTCTTCAGGTGAGTAAAGATTTTTTCCTTTTGGGGGAAGGAGGAGAGTGTTGCCTTGTGTGTGCATGTAAGATGAAGGAAATTCCTACTAAAGGTTTGCCTTCAACCCTGAGTAAAAATCCTCTGCACATCTATCTGGCCAACCTACTCGAAACCTGGCCTCTAAAAGACAGTTTTGATTTAGATTTTATAACAAGTTTGCTGATTTTCTGGCCACCATCAGATGAACTGAAGAGAAATTCTACTTGAGTTTCTTCCCCAAAGTGATTAAGGAGTCCACAGGGATATGTTAGAAAGCTGTTAATAGTTGTCTTTTAAAAGAAAAGTAGAGCTCAAGCCCCACCCAGATGCAAATGATGTGTTAATAAAATATCTATATATCTTGCTCTTTAAAATTATGCCAGCGCTGCTTGGAGATCAAGATAGAAACGGAACATCCCAGGGAGAGACAGATATTAACAATCTAGTGCTTAAGGAGATACAATGGGCATAACTTCGAGCAAAAGTAAGAAATTTAGCAGGTAACGAGGTAAAGCCTGACTGAATGGGAAGACCTAGGTAATTGGACTTGATTACTTTGATGTAATGTCTGTTAAAAAATTCTTAGGTGTGCATCTAATAACATATTGAATTGAATTGATGGTGATATGTTTGATCAGCTAGCTAAATAAATAAATAAGCTTGGGCTTGAAGCTGTGGGGGAGGGAAGAGTAGTTAGGATTTAAACTGCTCTCTGAGTTTCCCCACTGCTTGGAGAATGAGCCACAAGTTCTCCAAGGAAAGACATTTGAAGATTTAAAGTGACAGAACCTCCCCCAGGCCTGAAAGTGTTGTTTCATGGTATGTGTGCATGTGTGTGTGTAATCATTTTCAGACCTGGAGGGAAGTTGAGATCTCTTAATAATAGAAAATGGAGCTCATTGGCTTATGTACAGCTCCCTGAAATAATTGTAATGATTGCTTTGCATGGAAGAATGAATGAAATGGGATATTTTTGTGTGTGAAATTAATTTACACAAGCAGTCTGATTGCAGTGCAAATGTATGTCGATGGTAAAAGTTGGTATGAATGTACTTTAATTCCTTTCATATAAAGAAACAGTAAGTTGCAAGGTTGTTTAATGGTATGTGTGTGTATGCTTGTGTGTTATGATTGGTTGGCATGAGCAAGCATGATTGCAGTATGAATGTATATGTCCCCGAAAGTGATAACTGAAGAGATCCAAAGACCTGTGATTGCCTGCGTGAACCCCCCCCCCTTTTTCCCCCTCTGGGTCATTCTTTGGAGGGAAGCAGGAGAAATGGGGAGAGTGTGTGTCTGCTCATTTTTTCAGTGAGCGTGTGTAGATACCTGTGAATGCCTCTGCATCCCCCCCCCTTTTCCCCTCATTCTTTTTGGGTCATTGAAGGGGGGCTGAAGTTTTCTGCTCATTTTAACTATTTTTTTTTCCTTTCTCTTCTGAGAAATTTGCAGTAAATGGGTGACTTGCTCCTTCACCCTTACCTTTCACTGTTATCTTTTCATCTATAAAAGTTATGCAGTTACATTTCCTTTTCTGCTCTGAATGCAATTTTGGTTTTTCTCTCTTCCTTCTGGAACTTTTTTAGGTTTAAAATGCTTAATTATACCTATAAACAGAAATGATTTTGAGATATTTTGCTTACATTTGTAAATGTTTTAACATACTTGATGAGAATTTGCTTCAATCTGAATGGAATCTAATATTTTGGAGCGTTGACTCAAAGTACCTCTTTTTTAATTGCATTTTTTTAACAAAAAAGCTATTTTTCTTCCCTTTCTCTTTTACACCTGAGTGCATTTTAAAAAGCTTGTGAGTCAAGGTGCTTTACCCTATGATACTTTGTTTGTTTGTTTGCAACACAAGTTGTTGTCTCTTTTGAAAATTTACTCATCTTACTGCAAAAGTGTTTCAATCATAGAAGCAGTGGGAATGTCCTGTTCCATGAAATTTACATCATTTACATTGTCTGCCTTCTGGAATAATGTTTGGATTTCCACATTTGGACAGAATGGGTGAGATTCCACAACATGGGACTAAAGATATGTCTGTAAAGAACTGTATATTTGGCCTCTCTTTTTCTTCACCTAAGACACAAAGGACTGCTAACTCTTGAATTGGCTGCTGGCGATTGCATTCTGATAAAACCTGACATGAGGAGAAAAAAACTTAGCCAAGCCTGGGACAGACTCTACCTGACTGACCACTCTTATCAGCAAGCTAAGCCTAATGCCATCCAGCAGATATGAAAGAATGGACCCTGAGATGGAGAAGTAAAGACCAAAGGACTATCCCCAGAAGACAGCTGTAAAGACTATAGGGAAGGGTGAAAATTGATCCTAAAGTTTTCTTTCTTTGCTTCCTTCACAGAAATTCATTGTAAGGTTTCTTTTTTGTCTCATTTATATTGTAATCAGTTTTAATGTATTCATGTAAGAATTGTATTTTGAGAAGGGCTAGCACAGCAATTCTGAATACCTTGGATTTATGTCTGGTGGGAGGGAAAGTTTGTCCAAAATGTCTGTATTTTCTGTATTGTAGAAGCAGCTACACACGCGCGCGCACACACACACACACACACACACACACACACACACACACACAGAGAGAGAGAGAGAGAGAGAGAGAGAGAGAGAGAGAGAGAGAGAGAGAAGAGCCTATTCAGAATTAGATTGAAACTATCTCCTCCACACACAGTTTTTGCACATTAGCTAAACTCAATTTGGCCTCACTAAAATAAAAGCCAGGGCAGGTTGAAGAACCATCCCTTTTAAAATGGGCAGCCTGTAACTTAAAGGGAAAGCATGGCTGTGGATAATTTTTGGGATTTCTGCTTGTTTAAAAAAACCTGTCTGAAAGCTCATATAAAGTGATATCTGATACTAATTGGCATGGAAAATTGGGTACTGTAAATTTCTTTCCAGAAATTTGTGCCCTCATTGCTAGACCTTCATGGTTGAAAGCTATCTGGGAGCCACTGAAGAGATACTCTATTGTCTCTCTCAATGCTTTTTCATCAGGAGAATTAAATCTCCCTGATCTGACCAATTTTAATCTTTTGTCAAACACATGTGCATTCCACTCACATGTTTTGAAGAAAAAACAAAAGGAAGGGGGTATGTGGGAAATTTAATCTTACAAATTGCTGTTTTCAAATTGATGAAACTGGCAAGGTAGTGGCCGATCTCACCGCGGACTTGCGGAAATTGGTTCACGTACCCATGCAAAAGTGGACAGGATTAATGGATGATGCAGGCTTCCTGGGAGGAATTTTTCGCAATTGGAAACAAGCCGCCTTCATGGCAGGCATGGCGCTCCTAGGGTTTCTCCTTTTGCCCTGCTTAATCCCAGTGATCCGAATCATCATTCAATCCACAGTAGAAAGTATGACACAGGGCAAAAACATTAACACAGCAATCTTTGATTCGCAACACAAAGCCCTACTGACAGCATTCTCTGATGAAGACCCAGAGAAAAACGATACTCCCTTCCGACTCCTCAAAATTTAAAACAAAAGGAGGAGATGTTGCGATATACGTGCAGGTATGCATCTGCCATACTGTAACACGTATAGAACAGAAGCAATAATTAACCATATGATTAAATCAGTAAACTAAAAGCAATAATTGGCCATATGATTAGATCAGTAAAACAAACTGTCCAACTCCAAGCGTTGATTAAATCAGTACCCTTAACACTAAGGAGATCAGCAACCACAGACTTGTAACTAAGCGTTGATTAAATCAGGGGTTACAACTGTTTAACTCTCAAACATTAATTAAGCATTGGATGTTTGCATGATGATAAAAGGTTTATTGACTATGAGTATTGTAGAGGTTTACATGGGAGTAAATGAGTTACCATATACCATAAACTTGTACAATCATGATTGGTCCGCATTGGCTATGTGAATCCACCCCTTCCTTGTGTATGCTCAATAAAAGAAGCCTCCGGACTCTGTTCCGGGTCGGTTTCGTCCCGAAGGAAATTCGTGTCCGAGTCTTCTTTCCTCATTGGCTTCATGAACCACCCGCGGCGTCACATGCTGACCCCCTCCCTGCCTGGTTTAGTGAAGGGGGAACAAGTCCTGATATGTCACATGACGCTGCAAGTTTGACACCCCTATTTTATAAGGAAGGGAGAAGCAGTGTCCTGTATAAAAGATGCTATATTCCAAGTAAGCTGATATTATGAAGATTTATAGATGAGCTATTTGGGGTGGAGCATTATAGGTAAGGCAGAAGACAAAAACAATGCAATGTTGATAGTGTTGGATTTATTCACATAGTCATTAACATTTGGTGCATTTGGTATCAGGCTAGGATTTAACAACTCAGTAAGACAAATTTAAAGTTAGGACAGATAATGTAACAATAATAAATTAGCTTGACTTTCACTTTCTTTATGGTCCTTCAAGGGTCATTGTTCTCAATTTACTAAGAGAACCATATCATCAAATTTTTTCTTCAATTATCGCTTTTCTTCTCCTTTCTGCACTACTGCAAACAGAACAACTTTCCTTGTATTACATTCATTCTTTCCAAAAAAGGATTTCTCTGGCTAACTCTGAACAAAATCTTATTTATCTGCTTGTTTCCATGGTCATATTTCAAAAGAAATATAAAAGTTTACCAAGGAATCAATATTGCTACCTGACATCTTTTCAGACAGTCAGTTTCAATAATTGTCAGTGCTTCTGAAACTCCAAGGAGTTATTTTTTGAACACATTTCATTTATTCATTAAAAGTAATCTGGCATTCCTTTTGTCCCTGTATAAATAAGCCAAGAATCAAAGTTTAAGATAATTCTTCTTCAACACATTCCAGATGATGTTTTATTGCGCAGATTATAAATATTTTCAGTAAAAGAGGACCAAAATTCAGACATCAGATGAGGCAAGATAATCTAACATATACATTTTTCCCACTCCACAAAGATTACAGGGGAATTATGGCAGAAAAGACAGTTAGATATCTGATATCTGCTGAAATTATCTCCAGAACAAAGACAAGTCCAGAGACAATCCATATGTACTCGCCTATAGCTGACTTTGTGAATAAATCGCAGAAATTGACATTTTTACAGCTTCTTGCAATCAGCTGAAGGTAACAGGTTCAATCATACTTTAAATCATATATGGAATTTCTCATGAATTCAAGGTTTGACCAAACCTCATCTTTTTAATAACTTTGAAGTTTATTTTTTGTACTGCCTCTTTAAGATGGAAAACCTGTGGAACGGTGAGCCTACAAATTGCTGGGTTACTGCTTTAGAGAAAGACTTTGAAACTAATTAGAAAGATTATCTCATGTGAGAAAAATCTATTTTATTAACTTTTCAATGCAAAACAAAACTTTGAAGATTGATTACCAAAGCACATGATGGCTATTTTAAAGGAAAACTTAGATCTGTGCATGTGTGACGTGCTTGAGCTTTTTAATTCTTTACTACAGCTAAAAGTTGTTACGGAAGATGAACAAATTCCTTTGAAGACAACTGAAATGGACTTTAAGATGGGCTTAAAAATTATAACTAACAAGTAAGAAATAGAAATGCTGGATCATCTAATTAGATGATCATTTTTAAAAAAGCATACAAATAAAGTACCCAAATAATGTATCCTTTTAAATTGAAATGTAAGAGATTTACTGGAGTAAATCTTCATGGAAATTACCAGTGGACTAGGATAAAGATGACAAGAACTTCGTGAGACAGGACAAAGTGATTAGAAAAAAATAAGAGTTGGAATTTTATTTATGCAACATTGCTGGGAAGAAGGAAAATAACCCCAAAACTGGTTTATTTGACTGTACTTAAAATTATCTTTGATGTTTAATATTTATCTGGATTGGATAGTTTCTCTTTTGAAAATGGTTTAATGAATTTATAATATTTACATTATCAGTTTTGATATCTAAATAAGGGTCTATTGTTTCTGGTAATGTTTAGCAACTTCCAATTTTATTATGTTTTGCAATTTTTAATTGCTAAGAGAGGGGTGAGGGAAATTTAGATTAAATGGAAAGAGATTATATTTTATGTTATTAGGTATTTTTGTTGATTTTTATTGGACCTTGGTTGATCAGTAAAGAGAAGTTTGAAATAAGATGATACTTATTGTAATTTAAGACAATTATAAAATTGTTAATGTTCAATATTCTTGCTGAGGATGAAGAGAGAAGTTTCTTTTTCTTATTATCTTTTGGGGGGGGTCATGGGATTTTTTCTTATTTCTCTTCCCCTCCCCCACACTTTTTCTTTTTATGCATATCTTTGTATTGTTTCTTTTTTAGTTTTCATCTATTTAATAAAATTATTTAAACAAATTAAAAAATAAAGCTAGTATCCTTAACCCATCCTGAAGTGTGAAAAAGTGCCTACCGTACCTGCAAACATTTTAAAAAAATGTTCACTCACTGGACTTCGCCCACAGTTCGGCGGAGACTCTGGTTGCCGCCTGGCATTCGGCGGCGTCGGAGTCTCTTGATCGGATTGCGCCACTACGGTCCCTCCGGGTCAGTGGATCCCGGAGACCTCCTTGGTTCACCGAGGAGCTCCGGGAGAAGAAACGCCGGAGGAGATGCCTAGAGTACCTGTGGAGGTCCGATAAGTCCGAGGCGAACCGAGCACTTCTGACTACCTGCACCAAGGACTACGTTCGGGCATTAAGAGCTGCCAAAAGATCACACATCTCTGCCTTGGTAGCGTCCGCCGAGTCACGCCCAGCCGCCCTGTTTAGGATAACCCGCTCCCTCCTTAATAGGAGGGATGCGGGAGACCCCTTGCAGGGTAAGGCTGAGGACTATGCTCAGTTCTTGGCGGACAAAGTAGCTCGGTTTCGGTCGGACTTGGACTCCACCGCAGTAGACCCAGCCGAGACACAGGAGGACTACTTGGCAAATCATCTCTGGGTTGAGTTCCAGGATGTTGCCTCTGGGGATGTGGACAAGGCCATTCGAGCTGTAAGTGCCTCCACCTGCATTCTGGACCCGTGTCCCTCCTGGCTGGTTGCCAACAGCAGGGAGGTGACACATGGCTGGATCCAGGCGGTCGTGACCGCCTCCCTTCGGGAGGGGCACTTCCCCGCCGTACTCAAAACGGCGGTGGTGAGACCCCTCCTGAAGAAACCATCCTTGGATCCAGCCATTTTAAACAACTTTCGTCCTGTCTCCAACCTCCCCTTTATCGGGAAGGTTGTGGAGAAGGTGGTGGCCTTCCAGCTTCAATGGGCCTTGGAGGAAGCTAGTTATCTTGACCCCTTCCAGTCCGGCTTCAGACCTGGTTACAGCACAGAAACCGCTTTGGTCGCATTGACCGATGATCTCTGGAGGGCCAGAGATGGAGGCTATGCGTCCATCCTGGTTCTCCTTGACCTCTCAGCGGCTTTCGATACCATCGACCATGGTATCCTTCTGCGACGACTGCGGGAGGTGGGAGTGGGAGGCACTGTTTTGCAGTGGTTCTCCTCCTACCTCTCGGACAGGTCGCAGTCGGTGTTGGTCGGGGGGCAGAGATCATCCCTGAGGCCCCTAACATGTGGGGTGCCGCAGGGTTCGGTCTTATCCCCCCTACTATTTAACATATACATGAAACCGCTGGGCGAGATCATTCGGAGGCACGGGATAAAATACCACCAATATGCGGACGATACGCAACTGTATCTGTCCGCCCCGTGCCAACTCAATGAAGCGGTGGACGTGATGAACCAGGGTCTTGAGGCCGTTAAGAACTGGATGAGCGCTAACAAACTGGTACTCAACCCGGACAAGACCGAGTGGCTGTTGTGTTTCCCTCCCAACAATTTGGCTAATGTTCCAACACTTAGGCTGGGGGGTCAAATTTTATACCCCTCAGATAGGGTCCGCAACTTAGGAGTCCTCCTGGATCCACAGCTGACTTTTGACCACCAGTTGTCAGCTGTGACCAGGGGGGCATTTGCCCAGGTTCGCCTGGTCCACCAGTTGCGGCCCTACCTAAACCGGGAGGCTCTCGCAACAGTCACTCAAGCCCTTGTGATCTCTAGGCTGGAATACTGCAATGGGCTCTACATGGGGTTGCCCTTGAAGTGCATCCGGCGACTGCAGTTAGTCCAGAATGCAGCCGCGCGAGTGATAGTGGGCGCACCGCGGTTCGCCCACGTTACACCTATCCTCCGCGAGCTGCACTGGCTACCTGTCGGTCTCCGGGTGCGCTTCAGGGTACTGATGACCACCTTTAAAGCACTCCATGGTAGTGGATCTGGGTAATTGAGAGACCGCCTTCTGCCGATTACCTCCCTTCGACCGATTAGATCGCACAGACTGGGCCTCCTCCGAATCCCATCCGCCAGTCAATGTCGACTGGCGACTACACGGAGGAGAGCCTTTTCTGTTGCAGCTCCGACCCTGTGGAACGATCTCCCCGTCGAGATCCGTACCCTCACCACCATCCAGACCTTCCGCGCAGCCCTCAAGACCTGGCTCTCCCAACAGGCCTGGGGATAGGTTCCCAATTTACCCGCCCGAATGTTGACTGTTGAATGAAAGTTGTGTTTTATTATTTTTCTTTTGTTCACATTTTGTTTTGTCTTTTGATACTGCACCCCCTCCCCTGTGATTGTAAGCCGCCCTGAGTCCCCTCAGGGAAAAGGGCGGCCTATAAATCTTAATAAAATGCTAAATGCTAAATGGACAGAATCCATAACAGAATTAAAACCTGTATCTATTTCTATGAAAAGTTAAAGAATATTTTCTACGCCATTTCAAACATGAAAATTCCATGGAAGTTCCAAAGCACTAGTATCTCCAACAAAGCCCTATCAATGGATTCATGACTTTAAAAATGTTAAAATGGTATTAACAGATCTGAGTTTAAAATTGATTCATAATAAGGATACATAGATATATACTATACTTGTCAAAAATGTATTTAATAGGATGGACATCAGATTTTCTATGCTAGTTCGATCTCTCAAATTTCATTTATACCTGCTGTATAATTTATCTCAAAATTACAACAAACATCTCTCCAGGCACAGTCTACACAAGTAGACTCCCCCCCTTTAAAATTTATTTCCCTCTGTATTGGGAAGCAAAAGTATCCTTTTTCCAATCATTAGGCACACATGCAGTCTTCAGCTATGTCGATAAATCACACTGCCACTCCCTAAGCAAACCACATACATCTTTTAATGTTTCTCCAGCCATATCATTTTAAAACTTTTTAGACATTTATACCTTCATTTCATTTTTCTTGGAAACTAACATTTGGAACAAGGGTGTCAAGGCGTAGGGGCCAGATCCAGCCCGTGGAGTGCTTTGATCAGGCCTGTGGAGCCACCCTGGAAACAGCGAAGGACCGGCCAGCTGTGCCTCTGCCAGTGAAAATGGAGCTCAGGAGGACTGCAGGCAGCCCATTTTTGCTCAGAGCACCACAGGTGCCCCCAACACGAGTGATGTTGAGCTGGCCATGCCCACCCTAATCATCCTCACCCTGGCCCCCCAAGGTCAAACACAACCCTGATAAGGCCCTCAATGAAATTGAGTTTAACACCCCTGATTTAGAGTATTTGTTTCAGTTCCTCTCTTCTACATATCACATTCATTCCCTTGAAGTTATCTAAAATACTTCTTCAAGCATTTCCTCACTTCATGTTCTTCCTCTGAAAATCAGTGTTGTCAAAGTGTGCAACAATAAACTTGAGGACAAATAAGTTGTTTATGTAAACAGAGTATAGACAAAAGCATAGCCAAAATGCCTTACAGTATCCTTAAAACAGGGGTGAAATGGCTAAGGATTGAAATTTCATTCTTTAAAAGTCTGTAGATCTTTGTTGCTACATAATTACTTATGGCAGCAATAAAGCTTATGTATCCCAGTTGTGTTCTTTTTTCTCCATGAAACTCCAGTGTGCATTTGAATTCCAAAAGAAAAAATTGTTGTAGTGGCTTAGGAGTAATCTAGGACATGTTCCAAATTATTTCATCATTTTAAATTCCATTTTGCACTTATGGAATCTTTTTTTCCAGCTCTCTTCATTATTTTCAAAACAATTATTTCCATCTAAATCATTCTGCATTTTCTTCCTTTTCTTAATTTTAACTATTCTTTGCTCACTGTAGCTACATTTTTACAACTTTGTCTATATTATACACTTCTCTCATTTTTTGCAGCAATCTTTCTTATTTTCTGTTTTCCTCATCCATAGCTACTTCTTCATCATCATTCTATCAAGGCTTTTTTTTCCTATTTCCCATTACAATACCTTCATATGCTTATGCAGCTCACTGTAATATTTTTCTTTTCACTTTTGGGAGATTCTTTTTTTATACTAAGTTCATACTTTCTTTTCTGAAGTCCTTTTACCGTCTTTTTGGTCTTTTGACTTTATTGCTTTTATTCCATATGCAATTTTTTCCATAGATCCCCTCTTGACATTATCAAGAAAATAATCTAATTTCACACTCACTCTACATATCTTTCACTAATTCTCTCATGTTTTTCATAATAAACAAATTAGTCATGTAACAAAACAGATATATGTTCATTTTATTGCAATATATAAATGAATACTTATGCTTACACCACATATTCAAAAAAGTTTTTTTCTAAGCAAATGCTTCCAGTCATTATTTTAATTCGCTCATGAGTCTCTGAAATAACTTATTTTTTCACAACTCTCTTATCTTGTTCCCATTTTATTCCTCCATTTGTGTCACTTAACCAGAAGTTTCAGTTTTTGCAGAATTCACTATTGTTTCTTTAATTTACATTTATCAGACTGCAGTAGGCTACTACTGTATCGTCAAAATAACGATTCCAAATTTTATGCACATGCACAATTGCGTACAGATATATATTCATATTTTCTGATGTACCGTATTTTCACGACCATAAGCCGCACTAAAAATCCTAAATTTTGATCCAAAATCGGCAGTGCGGCTTATAACCCGGTGCGCTTTATATGTGGAAAAAGATCTCCCAGCTGCTTTGCTCCTCGCGACTGCAATAGATGTCCAGAGGCGGCTTTTGGGGCTGGTGGGGATTGGATTTCCGGCTCGGTGGCCCCTGTCGCTTCTGGACGTCTGTTGCGGTTGTGGGGAGCCGAGGAGAGTGTGGGGGGGAGCGCGCGGCGGTTCTTGGCGCTCCGGGAGGCGGGAGAGGCGCGCGGTTTGGTTTCTCCTCCCTGGGCGTCGCGGCGGCGGCCCCGGGCGCGCCGATCCCTGTGTTTTTCGCATCGGGGTGTGCTGCAAGAGCATGCCCCGATGCGAGGGGCACGGGGATCGGTGCGCTTGGGGCTGCTGCTGCGGCGTCCAGGGAGGAGAGACCGGGCCGCGCGCCTCTCCCGCTTCCCGGAGCGCCGGGGGCCGCCGCGCGCTCTTCTCCGCACTCTCCTCGGCTCCTCACAACTGCGGTGGACGTCCAGGGGCGACAGGGGCTGTCGAGCTGGAGGTCCGGTCCCCATTGGCCCCAGGAGCCGCTTCTGGACATCTGTTGCAGTCGCGAGGAGCGGCGCGGGGGTTCTTGGCGCTCCGGGGGGCCCCGGGGGCAGTTGGGAGAGGCGCGCGGTTTGGTTTCTCCTCCCTGGATGTCGCAGCGGCGGCCCCGGGCTCACCGATCTCGGTGTTTTTCGCATCGGGGTGTGCTGCAAGAGCATGCCCCGATGCGAAAAACGCGGAGATCGGTGCGCTTGGGGCTGCTGCTGCGGCGTCCAGGGAGGGGGGGCCGGGCCGTGTGCCTCTCCCAGCCGCCCCCGGGGCCCCCTGGAGCGCCAAGAACCCTCGCGCCGCTCCTCGCGACTGCAACAGATGTCCAGAAGCGTCGGGAAACGTGCGGCTTATAACCCGGTGCGCTTTATATGTGGAAAAAGTTTGAAAAATTAACGTTAATTGATACTGCGGCTTATAATCCGGTGCGGCTTTTGGTCGTGAAAATACGGTAACCATTTCTCCACACTTGGACTGTACTTTTTGACCATTATCACCTCTTTTCTCTTTATTTTCTCACACACATAAATCTATTTTTGCCCTTAATTTCATTTATCGATTCATGCTCTTACAATCCAAGTCATATCCTCCATAATATGCTCTGTCCAGATGGACTCATAGTTATAGATCTCTACCACCAGAGTCATACATTATGACTTTGGCCAAATTACAGTTTCACATAATGCTTTATATTAAGATATAGATGTAGACTGGATTAACAACATCAGTTACATCCATACTATATGCAACAGTCCTTGCTAACCATAATTTCTGACACATTTGTGCCAGTTATTTCATAAGTGCACTTATACAAGATATAAGGTCCACACAGCATTGTGGTATGCACTCAGAATGCATGTTTAAACAATTACAAATGTATAATTTAAAATATTATTTTTTTAAAAGCAACTCATTTAGAAACATTTTTTGTAACAAACTTATTGCCTGTGTGCATTTTTTATTTCATCCACATAGTGTCACTGTCTGGAACAAAAATATAACATTGTGTTTTAACTTTCAAAGTGTACTTTATTGGCAAACTAGTAGTATGTTTTAGGTTTCTTTTTCCTTCTTTACCACCAAATAAATTACATTTGAGCCACAGAGATCTAATTAATTAATGTAACATTTAATTGCTATAAAAAACTTCCATGCTAAATTATTACCTTAAAAATACAATTTCAGAAAGGAATAACCCCTCATATATATCAGATCACCAGAAATAACTTGCTACCTCTGGTAAAATATATTACATTGAATATTTCTTCCATATCAGGATATTGGTTCAATCATAAATCCTTCAGAGCCTTGTGAAAAAACGATCCTGTAATTGAACTTTGGACAGTGAGACGGGCAACATATAAATTTAGTAAGCATACTTAGATGTTCTGACCCCCCTCTTCCTACACCAAAGCACGGCGAGACAAAGATACTTCAAGGATTTATTAACACACAGACTAGACCTTGGCAGCAATCCAGCAAGGACTAACCTTGGCAGCAATCCAGCCTGCCAAGCTAGCCACGATAGCTTCTCCAGCTCTAGTAAATACGTTGATTCCTGCGACAAGCGTGTGGAAAGTCATTCCTTTTATAGTCTTGAGAGGAGCCTAATTACCATCAGCTGAGTTCAATTATCTCCTGTAACTGCGTAACTGTTCTTTACGCCTATTAGCCCTCCATTGCCGGGCATCTGGGACCAACTCCCTTGTCTCCACTGCATGACGTCAGGATCACACTCCCTTGTCTCCTCCCCACTGCTCCAAGGCTCAGGTGGCTCCTGGTGGCCAACCAGCTTCTCTGCGCCCTGCTCGGAGTCGGAGCCCTGTCCAGGGTCCTCCACATCCTCCAGAGCTGACTCATAAGGCCCCTCGCTGTCAGAGTCTGGTGGCAGCTCCAACGGCTCCTGCTGGGCCACAACACTTAGGTAACTTTGATAATGTGGATACATGAGAAAGGTAAGAACATCTTTCTTGAATTCCGCAGACAATGGTTTTTCCCCAGAATCTTACAGGTTGATAAATCTATTTTACATTGAATATGTATCAAAATTATGAGTAATTATAGCAACACCAAATTCTTTTAGAGGGTCACTTTCCACTGAAGAGTTTATGATTGAAACACTGTGCTGTTTTTCAATATTACAGATACCTTATGACAAGCCAGATTGGGTCAGTGGCTGAATGAGAAGGGAAGGTGGCACCCTTACTTCTTAAATATGGATGAAATTCATTGTTATAAAACTCAGGAAAATGATGTATCCCGTTTACAATCTGGTCAAACCATTGATTGACATTCAGAATGGAGAAATGCTCCAAGAAGCTCCAAGATGATTCAATTCCACTATCTAAACACTATTTTCCCTGCTAACAGAACCATATTAGCCTTATAATGGTCTTGGTGATTAAGCTATAGAGATAATGATAGCACAAGGTGCATATTGTATCCATTTCTTAGTCTTTTCAATAAGCTAACAGAAAAGCTAATATTTTCAGCTACATTGCACTGATTCAGAATTATCCAGTGAAGCTTAGAATTTGAAAAATTTAAGCTGGAAATTCTTGAAGAGATTGTTCATATTCCTTTAGACTGGTATGGGGCCATTTTTCTCCACAAGAATAGATACATCTTACCAGCATTCATAGCCCTAACTGCCGACCACTTATTACAATAATGGCAACTGATAATTCTCCATGAAATCTTTAAAAACTTATTTTTTTTAAACAAGTAATAATTGATCAATACAGCTTAAGTTGCAAAACAGTATGGTAGTTAAGCTATAAGGTACTGAAGGTACTGAACGTTTAATGGACAAATGGCATACAGATCTTCAATTTTTAAAAGAAAAGAAACATAGGAAAAGTCTATCAACCCTTCAACTGGGTTTCAATCACAACAGAGAACTGTTTGCAATTAATGTAGTTTATAAAGCTTCTTGGCTTTTGGATTCCAGAAACATTGTAAGCAAATAGTTAACATGGTACCACAAACTGAATCCAACTCAATTATTTCTGTAAGCAAGCTATCTCCTCTCTGTTAAAACTAGTATCTTTCTTTATTCCAAAGCAATATAAGATGAAAGTCCCTAACAATGACATCTGAATGAATCTAATTCTAAGTAATGATTGTTAACTGGAGAAGAACTGTCATGGAGATTCTTTTCAATGAGAGAGAAAACAAAATGACAATGTGCATTTGAGGAGATGGAAGTGGTGCAAATCATATTAGCGTTATGTCACAAAATTCAGTTCAGTTCAGTTTATTAAACTTGTATGCCGCCCTATTCCCAAAGGGACTCAGGGCGGCTAACAAACCAATAGGGAATGGGGACAATACAAAGAAAACAGACAAGACAAAAAAACAAAATACAGAAAACAGGTTAAAAAAACTCCTCAACAGCCACAACAATTCGAGTGGGGCTGGGAACTCATCAGCCCCAGGCCTGCCGGAACAGCCAGGTCTTGATGGCTTTGCGGAAAGCCTGAAGGGTGGTGAGGGTCCGAATCTCCATGGGGAGCTCATTCCAGAGGGCCGGAGCAGCCACAGAGAAGGCCCTCCTCCGGGTGGTCGACAGTCGACATTGGCTAGCTGATGGAATCCTGAGGAGGCCTAATCTGTGGGATCTAATTGGTCATAGGGAGGTAATTGGCAGGAGGCGGTCTCTCAAGTACCCAGGTCCGATACCATGTAGGGCTTTAAAAGTAACGACTAGCACCTTGAAGCGCGTCCGGAGTCCAATAGGCAGCCAGCGACCAAGGCCTCCACTGGACTGTGGACGAGAGTATCAGGTATAACACCAAGCGCCGTCTGAAAGCCCGGAGGGTCCATAAGGCGCCTGGGGTGGAACCACCTAATCGGTTCCTCCTCCTTACAGTGGGGGATTGGCCTCCGAAAGTCAAGCCTCAGTAGGAAGTGGTCCGACCATGACAGGGGCAAGATCTCAATACCCCTCAAACCAAGATCACAACTCCACTGCTTCGAGAGAAATACGAGGTCGAGCGTGTGACCCGCTGAGTGAGTCGGGCTCCGGATTACTTGGGTGAAGCCCATGGCTGTCATGGAAGCCATGAACTCCTGCGCTCCATCAGAGTGCTCGCCGAGTGAAGGCAAATTGAAATCCCCCAGCACCATAAGCCTGGGGAACTCAACTGCCAGCTTGGCTACTGACTCGAGGAGTGAGGGGAGAGCTGTTGCCACACTGTTGGGAGGCAGGTACGTTAACAACAAGCCCACTTGACCCTCAAGGTCCAACTTCACCAGTAAGGACTCATACCCAACAAGGTCCGGAGCAGGGATCCCACAAGGAACTAGAGACCCTCGGATAACAATGGCTGCTCCCCAACCCCTTCTCTGGGGTCGCGGCTGATGAAGCACCTGAAAACCCTCTGGGCACATCTCAGTGAGGGGGACTCCTCCCTCTGGGCCCAGCCAGGTTTCAGTAATACATGCCAGGTCTGCCCTCTCGTCTAAAATTAGGTCCCGGACGAGGGGAGCCTTGTGAACCACAGACCTGGCATTTAGCAACAGCAGCCTGAGACCAGGGCCCTGACTACTCATGCCATCTGGCCTTGGAGTGGAACTAATAGTGCCGGAAAAAGGGATCTCTGTGACGTAGCGAACCCTCCTTCCCCGGTAATGGCTAGCCCTAACATCCCCGCCATATCTGCCCCTCCCTGTTATGACCGTAATGTTCCGGCCCACTCCCATGTCCATGGTCCCTCCACCCTCCCCCATGGCCACCGCGTTCCCCGGCAGGCCCTTCGAATTAGACATCCTAAGGATGGGATTAGGCCTAGGCCCCCCTGACACTTCTGCAAAGCACTCAGTGCAGGAGGTACCAGCTATGGTCCCAGCCTTCTCAAACACACACAACCATACTATCAGACAATCCCCACAGACAATTTAAAACAAAATAACAACAATATAGTTAATAAAAGTGGGTACATTCAATCAACCACAATCATACCACAACACTCTCCATACAGATTAAAAATTTAAAAACTGCACAGTAGTGCCAAATGGGATTTGCTCAGAATTGTCCTGATATGGAAGAGGAAGTTTATGTCCCGATCTTCTCCCACAAGGTGCACAGGGTCCAAAAGGCTGAGAAAAACAGTAGCTGGAGGGTTGGCACACTCCCCAACCACGTCCTCTTTGTCCATTGCCCTCTCTCTCTCTGGCGGGATGGAGATGTAGGGTAATCGGCAGAGGCATAAACGGGGGACCCAGAAGGGCCAGCGACAGAATCATAAGTCTCAGTTCACTCCCCAATGTTGATCCGGAGGATAAAGACAAGGGGCGGGATAGCTGGAAGGCAAACAGGCCGTAGGTGGCGGATATAAAAGCGAGAGTCATAGAGCCGGCCATGGGTGACAACTAGCCGGGATCAAAAACACAGCCATCCCCAGGAACAGGAGAAGCCAAAGGACTGACCCCACGATGATACAATCACGATGGAGGGGGGGGGGAAACCCCACTCTCAGCTGAGCTGCAATGCTCTCAAGCGGCGACAGCAAACCGGTAGGCCATCAGGCTAGCAACCCCACCCCCCATCCCTCACCCTAGCCCTAAACCTAGCCAGCCCTAAGCTTAACCCTAACCCTGACCCTAACCCTAATCAGATCTAACCCTAGCCCTACTCCTAACCCTAACCCTAACCTAACCCTAACCCTAACTAGTCCTAGCCCTCCTAGCCCTAACCCTGTCCCTAGCCTGACCCTGCAGCAGCACACCAGCAGTTGAAGGGATCAGGCAGTCGAAGGGGTCGCCCCCCCCAAGACGGGCCTCCAGTAGCTGCCCCCGCAGTGACCAATGGCGGTCCCAGTAGATCGAATCCCCTCAGCCAGCTCTTCCAGGCTCCAGCAGGCTCTTCCAGGTTCCGGTAGTCGGGTGGCTCTAGCCGATCTCACGCCAGTCTCCCCCGAAACAGTCCGAAGTGGCCTCAACAAAAACCGCATTCAGATCGTAAAGTAAAGTAGCGCTCTCAAGAGACTGCAGCAAAGCCGTGTAGTTCTCTAAGGCCACTCTCAGTCATTATTCCTGGGGAGGAGGGATACCCTCCCCCACAAGGTGCTCAACGCCGCTCGCCCACGCCGTGGGGCCGTTCAAGGCACAGAATTAATCAAGGCAATGGTGGCAGTTCACAGCGGTCGCGCCAGCGGGAGCGGCATCCAGAGCAACCCGCGCCGTCTCCAGCTCGTCTCCCGCTGAGCGTGGCAGTTCAAAATGGCTGCGGCAGTGGCAGACTGAAGCAGCCCCAGCAGTCTTCAAGGCACACCCCAAGCACTCTCCATGTTAGAAGGCAAGTAACGGCCCGAACTCAGCTCGTTTCCCGCCGGGATCCACCGTCCGTGTGAGGGGGGGGGGCGCCGCCCAACAAGCCAAAGGCCATTCGTGAGTGTCTAAAAACGCCGAAGCTCGTCCCTGAGCCTCCAGGCAACGTTTTTCCAAAATAATTACCTCTCCAGATAGATAGATAGATAGATAGATAGATAGATAGATAGATAGATAGATAGATAGATAGACAGACAGACAGACAGACAGACAGACGATAGATACTGAGATATAGACAAATAGATACCGATCAATTGATTAATAGATAGATACTCAGATAGATAGATAGATAGATAGATAGATAGATAGATAGATAGATACTGAGATATAGACAAATAGATACCGATCAATTGATTAATAGATACTCAGATAGACAGATGATAGATACTGAGATATAGACAAATAGATACTGATCAATTGATTAATAGAGAGATACTCAGATATATATATATATATATATATATATATATATATATATATATATATATATATATATATATATATGTTATATTTATGCTGATAAATTTAAGTACCTGACTTTAAATATATATATATATATATATATATATATATATATATATATATATATATATATATATATATATATATATATATATATATATATATATATATATATATATGTTTTTATTTGTGCTGATAAATAAGTAAAGGAAGACTAGTATAGATCTATTTCAAGCTATTTAGCTCTCATCAGCTAGCCATATCCTTACTGGGATTCGAACCTGTGCTCTAGTACAGTAAGGATATGGCTAGCTGATGAGAGCTAAATAGCTTGAAATAGATCTATACTAGTCTTCCTTTATTTATTTATCAGCACAAATAAAAACACAAATATAACAAAGGCAACAGTAAAAATATTGGGTTTCTGTCTGGATGGACTCTTGTGACGAGCCTAATGACAGAGAGTGGAAGTGTGACCTTCCTCCCACACTTGGGCATACCAGGGGTTGTGACTTTAAGTATGTATGTATATATATATATATATATATATATATATATATATATATATATATATATATATATATATATATATATATATATATATATATATATATATATATGATAATACTGAGATATAGATAGATGATAGATAGAGATAGATAAGAGAGATAAATAGATACCGATAGATAGAGATAGATACCAATATAGAGATGGATAGATGAGAGATACCAATCAATTGATAGATACCCATCGATCATCAATAGATACTGAGATGGAGATAGATAGATAGCGATAGATGCATACCTAAAATATAATGGTAGGTTAAGTAGATGAGAGATGAGAGAGAGAGACAGTTAAATGGGGTCACTTAGTGGGATTTACATTACTATTCCAGAAGTGAGATCATTAACGACATATTCTTTCTATCTATCTATCTATCTATCTATCTATCTATCTATCTATCTATCTATCTATCTATCTATCTATCTATCTATCTATCTATCATCTATCTTATATATTATATATTCTGAAATAGCAACGTATCTCCCACTAAGTGACCCCAACTCCTTCAAATACCTATTTGAATCAAATGCCTATTTGAAAAGTTGAGTTTCAGATTAGAACAAAAAATGAACTGATAATACAATCAAACTGAGGAAATATGTGAAGACTACAGTGTGCCTCTGTGACAATCGTGCTGATTACTGATATTAAATGAACATGAACAGAAGGTAAGTGGTACCTAGTAGTAGGTAGCTGAGTAGAATGGAAATTTAGTTTGAACTGAGAGAGAAGAGAGAAATAGAAACAATTTCAAAGGATTTTAGGAGTTGGGTATTTTGAAATCTAGGTAAATAAATACAAAGATAGATTAATAGAAATAAAAGTAGGTTTCTATTCAAATTACATTGGATTTTTACAATACAATACAATACAATACAATACAATAGCAGAGTTGGAAGGGACCTTGGAGGTCTTCTAGTCCAACCCCCTGCCTAGGTAGGAAACCTTATACCATTCCAGACAAATGGCTATCCTAAGATTATCTCTATTTAATAATATATAACGCTATTTCAGACAACTACTACAAAAAATAAAGACATTGGGGCTTGAAGAAACATTTTGATTTGATGAGGTTTTGACTCAATCACCCCACAAAGGAGATCCATGAGATAAAACAAGCTGAAAATTAGAAATGGTACTTCCCAGTGGGAGGTGACAATGCTGCCGTCCAGAGCTTTCCGGATTGGATGATTTTCCTATTGTGGATGCATGTTGATGTTACCTAGTTTGGGTAATGAAATGTTTGCAAGAAAACAACAAACACAGAGAGCACCAAAGACCCCTAATTTCCTACTGCTTTGTATGAAAAAGGGTGGTGTGGACACTCTGATATTGACAAAAGCCAAACAATTTAAATCTGTACTAAACTCTTTCATTATCAGAGCTTCCTTGGACTGGTAATATTAACATTTTCTGTTATATATTTCAAATATGCCACAAGCCTTAAGATAGTTTATACTAATTAATGCTACATTTCTGGAATGTAATATACTGTAAGTGGAAATACAATTTAGCCTTCAGTATCCTGAATATGGATTCCCAACTGCTCTTATTGGTACTTTTAAAATCTGCATGGCTGCAACATGCCTGTTGAGATTAAGTGAATAGATATCAGTTGCTAATTCAGTTGCTGGCCAAACCTTTACTGTTGTAAAATAAGGGTGTGGCAATACTACAATTTCATTTTTTGTTGTGCCCTAATTGTGTTTTCCTCTGTAGTCTGTGTATCTTTGTGATACTGTGTCTCACATTACCTGCAAGCCACAACCTTCATATAGCTAAGTATTTCCAGTAATGAGAATGTTCTTTCCAAGAGAAACTAAGCTTGCCTTTTAGCTATGTCAATCTTCTAGGCACTCCAATTATCAGAAGGATACAAAGCGACATCTCCCCACAAGGTTTCTTCCAAAAAGCAAGACTTGGAAGAACCACTGATTTGCCCTTGTGGGGTGAATCAGTGATTCTTTCAAGTCTTTGTTTTTGGGGAAAAAAAATCCAAATTATGTCCATATGCTTCCCTGTCTATGTACCGTAGACCAGGATCTTATCTATATGCTATTTTGCTTGACAATTTGGAAGCCATTGAAGTTGTCCTTCTTCACCCATACACCATAGATATGATAGGTAAATTGGAATATAAATAAAATTTGATCAAAAATCTGAAAAAAAATTGTGAATGTGCATAGATATTCTGTTACAAAACTGCAGGAGTATATAAGGCCTTTTTATTAAAAAATTACTAGATGCTTAAAATCTGCCTTGAAACACTTATAAGCTATGTAGACTCTGCTGTAAAGGTCAATGACGTTACTGTGAAACCCAAATAGCAACAAAAGCCACAATATTTAATAAATCACATGGTTTTTGGTGCTTTTATGAAATTTGATTTGTATGAAAATACTGAGGATGATCTCTACCGCAATATATCTGTAAATGTAATATACTCAGTACAGACATTAAATCTGCTTTAAGTTAGAGGCAGTGAGGCTGGGAGAAGTAGATTTATTCAAATGGATAATGAGCTGAACATCTTCCATTTTTATGGATGTCCTAGCTAAAGGGTATCCCCAAATGCTTTACATAGTGTTCATCAGTGTCTTAAGATCTGGATTATGACTTTTATCTTAAAATTGCAACTCTTGATTTACAAGCTGCCCAAGTAATCAGCTACATTAAATTTAGGGGCTCCCTAATTAGCTTTCACTCCATATGGCAAATAAACAAACAAACAAACAGAAAGCTTGGAAGTGCAACTTTTACTGCTTTGTTCAAAGGCTTTACAGTATATTTCCTATGGTTGAGTACCAATGCTTTGCTTGTTCTGTTTAATAAATTTGCGAGGTTTTTTTAAAACTGTTGACACCTAACCTTTTAACAGTTTAATTATTTGATATATCAGCACTTTGATATCAATTTGAATAACACAGGATTGATTCAAAGTTTATTTGTTAGCAGATGGGCTTGTATAAAATAAGCAAAAAAATTCAATTAAAAAAAATTAAAACAATGGGTTGATAAGTTTCAGAACAAAAGAAGAAATCCCTTCATTGTTAGCATGCTTCAATCAACGTTCTCTGCCTGATTATACAGAAACTGCAGCCCTACAGCAGATGTCCAGATGCTGTGGTTTAACTACCAACGCATATGACCTATCGGCTCCTAAGCTACACTAGGAAGTCAATTTTCCAACCATACTGAACTTAAGAAAAGCATGAATGAATATCGTATCTTTTTTCAATCTTAAGAGAAAACAGCAATGTTAGATTTTATACGACATGCTACAATCAAATGTTAAGAAACTTAAGAAATTACACATTTTAAGGCTTCCAAAGAAAATATTACTTTCATAACTCAAAATGATTGTTTTCTCTTATTAATAAGAAAAAAACCCCATAGCATTTCATTTCTCTCTCTTGCTGCTCTATCTCAGAGAAAGTACTACCATTCATTACGATACCACCATTTTCCAAACATCTGGTAAGTTTTACCTTTCTTGCATAGGTGGAAGTTGTATCCAGCTGTTAAACCTAGGATCATACCGACTGACGAAGTTTGTACTGTGTTTGCCTGTAAAGAGATTAATTTCACATTTAGCTCTTTGCTTTTTGAAGGACTGACCCAAAGCCTTTTGTTGCTTGAAGACCAAAATGGAAAAAAAATCTCTGTTCAAATACAGATGATTAGGCTGACCAAAAAAACCTCTCATTCCAGTATTAGGATGTACAGTAGGACCAGCAATGCCTTGAACCTAATCCAGAAGAATATGAAGGGGCACACGCATATAATTTATTGAATCAGCCCAAAGGTGGCATTCTGCCCGTTCGCTGCAGTTCAGGCGAACCAGTAATGGTGGCGGCTGGAGGCACTGCCTACATGCCCAGACATCATCGTGGACGCTTTGCGCATGTACAGAAGGTTATGCACAGAAGCACCGCATTTGAACAAAGCGAGAGAGTGCACACACACGGTCCCGGTTCCAAAGGTAAGAGGATTTCATGCCTGAACCAGCCATATTTGTTTCTCAGATAGTGTAGGAATATGTTGCACAGAACTAATAAGTAGCATTCTTCATAACATCTGAATAGATGAACTTAAGGGGTAAACATAAGACACAGCTGTGTACTCCCACTTTTCATTACTGTTCCATGCCCCTCAGCATTTGCCATTTGCCTCATTCTGTTTTAATAGTAGGGTGGCTGCTGATGCTGTATGATTACAAGTCACAGTTTTATAGCATCAGTCTTTTACTTGTGAACAATAATTACAGATGTTTTTATTTAGACCGATAAAAAATTAACAACATTTTCCCTGCAGCTTTTTCTAGTCAAATTTATTTAGTAAAATATGAAAAAGCATTAGTTATTACTTCATCCTGTATTTCATAAAGACTTGTATATGCCAGTCATGAAAAATCTATGCCTCCAAGATATTAAACTATATTGAATGCATGTTATATTCTTATAAACATCAAAAGAAAGACTTGAGCAAGGAGAGTACATTACAATTTCTGTTTAATACCTGAACCTTCAATGCAGAAATCTTAAAAAGAAATTATTATTTGCATGCAACTTAAAATTATAGCATAACTATATCACAGTTAAATCATTATTTCTCTATCAAACCATGATGCTTACAAAATGCTTTATTCATGGGAATTAAATTCAAAATTCAGTGGCAATAAAATATAGATTATGGCATTCAAAATTAATCATGTAAATAATTTAATTTATATTTTCTAGTTATGTGCTTCAGATTCTTTCATACTTCTGAAGAGCACTAAGGAGTCCCTTATTTGTATGAATTTCTCCTATTAACACAGGTTACCCAGAAATACTATCTGTCATGTCAATTAGCATCTTCCAGCATAAATCCATTTTTCCTAGAATATCAATCCTCTTTTCCCTTCACATATACTTTCCCTTCCAAATCTCCCATTTATTGTTATTAATCTTTCATCTTCCAGTTATACCTTCACCATTTCCCCCTTTCCAGCTCTTCTTGTCTGTCTTCTAATATTCAGAAATTGAATAAGAAATTTGTTTAGACAAAACAAAGAACAAACCAAAAGTTTTTGTTCTTTGCTGATAAATGGCAAGCAAAGCTGTGGAACATGTATATTTATTGTACCCCATGTACCATTCCTAAAATGCATCTGTCAGGAAGATGACTCCTTGGTTTTTTGTTGTTGAAGTAAGGGTACTTACATTTGTTTACAAACTATGAAAAAGATCAGGTCTTATGTCCAGATTTTAAAAATGGAAGCAAAGAAAGGGAAAACTCCTTGGTTTCAGGTTTTTCAATGTTATGCTATAGTATCATCAGGGTCACCAGAATAGTCTGTGTAGCTTTCAAATAGCTTTTATCAGGAAACATGAACATCAGGGTAAGAGCTGGGAGAAGCAGTTTTTTGATTTTCCAAATCCCTGACATTAGTTCTGGAGTTTAAGAAGGTAGGTCAATAAAGTAAATTCTCCACTATTATTACAACTTCTTCTACGTAAGGTGCTGCAAGGCTTGGTATGTTCTCCCCTCTTGTTTAATATCTAGATGAAGCTGTCAGAAAGGTGTTTTAAAAATTTGGAGAGAATCTGCTGCTGATACCCAGCGTTTTTAACTCCACCCCAAACCATTTGAATGATACAACAGAAGTCATGTCCTAGTGCTTGAAGGCTGGGTGGGTCTGGAAAGGGCACAACAGGCTTCAACTCAACCCACATAGGTTTGTGTGGCTTTGAGGGCTTCCTGGTTCTGGAAACCTTCCATTTTTATTTCTGGATGCCGTGACACTGTCTCAGGCAGAAGCAGTGCACAATTTGGCGTCCTCCCAGACCTGTAGCCCCTGCTCAAAGAACCAGTGGCAGCCATGGATAGGAGGGCCTCATGACGTCATGATCATTTGTGCCCCCTGTGACCTCCTGTTTGGATGACTGTAATGTGCTGTGCATGGGGCTACCCTTGAAGAGCATTCATAAACTTCAGTTGAT
Source organism: Thamnophis sirtalis (assembly GCF_051295495.1). Lineage (NCBI taxonomy): Eukaryota > Metazoa > Chordata > Lepidosauria > Squamata > Natricidae > Thamnophis > Thamnophis sirtalis. The sequence goes on along the minus strand of NW_028261382.1, from coordinate 144,859,487 downwards.
GCAAAATGCAGCAATAGGTAAATTACTGGTACTAGCTATTTGGATCATGTAACACCACACCATCACCACTATCAGTTTGCCCTCCAGATATAGTTCAACATTCTGGTAATTACCTTTAAAAATCCTATAAGGCTTGGGCCTGGGTTATTTATTGAACCATTTCATGCAGACTGTTTCTACCCATCCTGTCAAATATAGCAAGTGAGGCATGCAATATGTTTCTCTCCACCGGATTGCGCCTTTACGGCCGATCTGCAGCAGTGGATCCAGGAGGGTCCCTTGGTTTACCGAGGACCTCCGGGAGATAAAGCGCCAAAAGAGATGCCTAGAGCGTCGCTGGAGGTCCAGTAAATCCGAGTCAGACCGAGCACTATTAAAAGCTTGCATCGGAACATACCTCTCGGCAATACGGACAACCAAGAACAACTATATTGCTGCTCTGATAGCGTCCGCTGAGTCCCGCCCTGCCGCCTTGTTTAGGGTGACCCGCTCCCTCCTAAATACGAGGGTTGCGGATAACCCCTTACAAGGTAGAGCAGAGGAATATGTCCAGTTCCTCGTGGACAAAGTTGCTCGGCTTCGGATGGACCTGGACTCCAATTGCACAGAGCCAGCTGGGGTACCGGGGGAAGGTCTTGAACGACACCTCTGGACTGACTTTCAACCTGTTGCCCCTGATGAAGTGGACAAGGCCATGGGAGCAGTGAGTGCTGCCACGTGTATACTGGACCCGTGCCCCTCCTGGCTGGTCGCGAACAGCAAGGAGGTGACGCGGAGCTGGATCCAGGCGATGGTGAATGCCTCTCTTCGGAAGGGCTTCTTCCCACCGGCATTGAAGACAGCGGTGGTGAGACCCCTCCTGAAGAAGCCATCGCTGGATCCAGCCATTTTGAACAACTACCATCCAGTCTCCAACCTCCCCTTTATTGGGAAGGTTGTTGAGAAAGTGGTAGCCTCTCAACTCCGACGGTCCTTGGATGAAGCCGATTATCTGGACTCCTTTCAGTCTGGATTCAGGCCTGGCTACAGCACGGAAACCGCTTTGGTCGCACTGACCGATGATCTCTGGAGAGCCAGGGATGGAGGCCATCCCTCCATCCTAGTGCTTCTTGACCTCTCAGCAGCCTTCGATACCATTGATCATGGTATCCTTCTGCGACGGTTACGAGAGGTGGGGGTGGGAGGCACCGTTTTTCGGTGGTTCTCCACCTACCTTTCAGACAGGTCGCAGTCGGTGTTGGTTGGGGGGCAGAGGTCGACCCCTAGGCCCCTGAAATATGGGGTTCCTCAGGGTTCGGTCCTATCCCCCCTCCTGTTTAACTTCTACATGAAGCCACTGGGTGAGATCATTCGACGGCACGGGATAAAATACCATCAATACGCGGATGATACTCAGTTGTATCTGTCCGCCCCGTGCCAACTCAGTGAAGCGGTCGATGTGATGTGCCAGTGCCTGGAGGCTGTCAGGGTCTGGATGGGGGTTAACAAGCTTGTGCTCAATCCAGACAAGACCGAGTGGCTGTTGTGTTTCCCTCCCAAAAATTTGGTAAGTATTCCATCACTCAGGCTGGGGGGTGAAATTCTACGCCCCCCAGACAGGGCTCGCAACCTGGGAGTCCTCCTGGACCCACAGCTGACTTTAGAACATCATTTGTCAGCTGTGACCAGGGGGGCATTTGCCCAGGTTCGCCTGGTGCACCAGTTGCGTCCCTACCTGAACCGGGAGGCACTCACAATAGTCACTCGCGCCCTCGTGACCTCAAGACTGGACTACTGCAATGCGCTCTACATGGGGCAGCATGAAGAGCATTCAGAGACTTCAACTCGTCCAGAATGCAGCCGCGCGAGCGATTGTGGGTGTACCTCGATACACCCACGTTACACCTATCCTCCGCGAGCTGCACTGGCTTCCGATCGGTCTCCGGATACGCTTCAATGTGCTTAGTCATTACTTATAAAGCCCTTCATGGTATTGGACCTGGGTACTTGAGAGACCGCCTGCTGCCAATTACCTCCCAAAGACCCATTAGATCGCACAGGGTTGGCCTCCTCTGGGTTCCGTTTACCAGCCAATGCCATTTGGCTACGGCCCGGGGGAGGGCCTTCTCTGTGGCAGCTCCGGCCCTTTGGAACGAACTCCCCGCAGAGATTCGGACCCTCACCTCTCTCCAGGCCTTCCGAAAAGCCGTTAAAACCTGGCTGTGTCGGCAGGCCTGGGGTTGATGAGCTCCCTTCCCCTCTCAACTTGTGTGGCTGTTGGCTATTTTAAATGCTTGTCTTGTACTTTTGTGTTCCCTTTCCCTCTTGAGTTGTTCGTCGCCCTGAGTCCCGTTGGGAATAGGGCGGCATATAAATAAAACAAATCAATCAATCAATTCCTCAACCAAGGTGGGTTGGCTGAGCCCCCTAGGGGGAGAAAAAGACTTTTCTGCTGTGGGCCCCACTCCCTGGAACATCATTACTCCTGTAATTAGGTTGGCCCCCAATCTGCTGGCTGTTTGAAAGGCTTTGAAGTTTTGATTCTGCGGCTGAGCCTGGGGCCCTGTATATGAGATGGACCACATTTCTTGTTCATGATTCTATGATTCTTTGAGTATTGTGTATTTTATTTCTTGATTGAGTTTAATATTTGTATATATTTTGGTTCTAATGTTATAAGCCTCCTAGAGTTATGTACTTGAGATGAGTGGCTACATAAACAAATGAATAAACAAACAAACAAACTAGCCAGAAACAAAACTACAATTTCAATTTGAGTGAAATAGTTTGGAAACTATCCTTCTGAATTTAGTGTAGCAGTTGGGGAGACTTACCATCCAATTAGTCTAATGTAGAATGTTTGCCCATTTTTTTGGTTAAAGAAATTCAATAACATCAACCTTCAGGTGAGCTCTATAGCATATACTTCTATAAATAAATTACCTGTAATCTTTTTATAGAATAGCTTGTTAAGAACAGAATGCAAAAGTTATTTTTCCAGAACACTGACTTAAATAAATAATTTTAAAAACTCTATTGAAATAATGCTATTAGAGAAGATTGCTTAGCTTAGTTTGTAAAGAAATGAACAGATGTAATGCTTTGATATAGTTTGGTTTAGCACAGATGCTACAATGGGCTTTTCAAATAAAATATATGCAGTATACGTAATTTCAGCTGGATCTTCTGGCATTTTGAAGTGAAAATGTGTACCTGCAAGCTGTTTTATACTTTCTAAGTCATAATTATCTATGTTACACAGACTGCTACAGCTGCAACTCTGCCTTTATGTATGAGCCTTTCAATGATGTCTTGACAATATTCTAAATTTTGCAAGGCATATTGTTCTTTTGGTTTGTTCAGAAGCCTGTTAAATGATTTCATTTCTCTCCACAGAAAATTTATAAAGTAATCTCGTTAAAAAGCCCTTACCATAATCATTATGTAAATCGCCGATAAGACTAGATATACAGGAGTACCAGAAAAATCTGAAGGCATTTGAGAATGTGAATGCATACCCATTTTACATGATATTAGATTGGAACTAGAAAAAAAGTGAATAATGGAAACACAAAAGATATAATGGTAGCAAAAAAAAATTAATACAACTTTAAACAATTCTCACCAAATGTCTTAATTAGGGAATAACTATTCAAACATTTTAGAGATTATGAATGAATACCAGAAATATTGAAATCTCAAATCAGTGACGTAAATTAGTTTCTACTTTCTATTCTTCCATCATAATGTAGAAGTGTTCTGGTAGTGTTCTTCCATCATAATGTAGAAGTGTTCTGGTAAAGAGGAAGGGCTTGATTGTTGAATTAAAAGAGTTATTTGGAGTAAGATTTCTTTTGAAATACTGAAGCTTGTTGCTTAAATCTCTTTTGTTAGACATATATGTGTATGGGTTAGTTTACATAGCTATTTTAAGAGATTATCCTTCTAACAGATCACTTTTGAGCTTCATATTAACATATATGTTCTGCTTTAAATGTGTAAAATTTATGCATATGTTTTTGCAGTAACAGCAACTGGATCTATAAAAATGCATGTATTATGGATCCTCTCTTTATGTATTCGTAGATTTCAAAAAATACAACTTAAATGTTTTAATAGGCCTCAAAAACCTGTGTTGTAATTTGATCATTAGAACTCTGTGTTGTAATTTGTTCTTACACAACTGTGTAATGTTGGACAATCAATTATTCAAAATTGAGACTTTATTGCCATAAATGAATTTTAACTCACAGCCTAAATCATTGGTATATAACCGGAAGCCCAAGAGAGTTGCTCAAGGTTGCTTGTAGATTCCTAATCTTTCCTTCAGTGTTTTCTGATTTTTTTTTAGCAAATAAGCTAACATTAAACTATCTCCTGTTCCAATCCGATCCGATGAGATTAGATGTGAGATGGGGCAAATCAACTTATAAAAAAGAAGGAAAATCACCATATTGCTATTTCATGTATAAGTAGCAATTCATGGATTTCTACCCATTAGTGATTTGTGTGGAGGATGCTATTTATGTATTTCTTCATAGTTCAACTAATTATTGCATACGTACCATTAGGATTCCACTGATCTTCTCCTCCCAGAACAAACAAGAAATTTTCTACTTCCACAACACAGTGATGGGCACTATTGTATGGCATAACTGTGAATAAAGCAGATATATTTTTTATTAAGGTGCATTTCAACAGTAGGCTTAATAGTATAGTTCTTCTGAGGATTTCAGGGAAGTTCAAATTTAGACTCCAATCTGGATCGGTCACCAGGACCAGAGGTTTTGTCTTCCGAGCTTTCGGACTTGTATTGTATTCATTCTTCAGGAACTTCTCTCTAGTAGAAGGTGTGTGGTTAGAGAAAAGTTCCCTGAAGATGGACTCCAGCATGAGTCCCAAAGCTCAGAAGAAAAAACTTCTGTCCTGGTGACCGACCCATATTGGATCTTGCAACATTATCCTGGGACATGTATATTTGCCTTCATTCATTCAAATTTAGACTTTCATGTTTTAGTCCCAGTAAATGTGCTCAGTGATCTAAAACCTGCTGTGAATCAATCCTTATAATCTGTTTAGATGGTCAGTGGCATTGTCATATCTGCTTACTGTTCTGATAAGAACATTTTGTTCTGTATCTGCAACTGAAAGCAACTTCTTTAGCAATACAGAGCCTTGGAAAACTCTAGCATAATTGATATCTCAAAACAAAAGAGCTCAGAGAAGTTTCTAATAGTTTCTGGCATTCTGTGATTTGAATGAGCTGTCATAGTAGCTTCCCAAAGTATGCGGAAGGTCTCATTAGCATGCACAGCCAGTCTCAATAGCATTATCAAATAGTTTTTGGACTGAGGCAACTTTAGCATCCATTCTGGACAAAGTTTAGCTTGCTAACCACACATTACAATAAATACTGTACCCTACAAAACAGAAATATTTCATAAAATGCAATAGTTAGACAGTGATCTGTAATCATATAATAAATACTTAAAAAATAGATTTACAAAATGTTAAAAAAAATACCCTCGGCCAAGATGCAGTCTGTAGGCAACATTTCCACCTCAAAACTTCAAACTATTCAACAGCTTTCTCTCACACCGCAATAAGCATGCTGCATTTCCATATAGTTTTCAGTTTTTAAATTAAGGTCCTGCTGATTTAATGCCTCCTCCAAATGTATATGCTTAATTTTCTGTACAATGTCATTAGCAGCACAATAAAACATTTTTGTTCCACTGAATCAGGAATCCCTTTGTTGAAAGAGCAACATTCCTTTAAAAACTGTTGTGGGGAAATTGTAACTACGAAGGGGAGAAAAATGGGACAGTCTTTTTTTCAGATATGTTTTCCCTATGGTTACCAAGGTACTAGAAAAAAAATGCAGCATTAATGCCATAAAATGAATTGCTTTGTTGTATGTGGAAGTATTAAACATTGTATGTTGAAATGCATACTCTCACAGCTAAATTGTACCACATGCAGCAGTTCTGGCTGAGTGTCACCAGTAGGAAAAATAATGTCCTTGTTCTGCTCATCATATGGGCACCTTAAATCTAGGTGAGGACAAATGGGGAGGTGATGTGCATGTACAGGCAGGGAACTTATTGCTTGACATGGATCAATAGAGCACTTAGGAAACCAGTGCAGTGGGAAATCAATATGACTCAGGGCCAGCTCTTACTTTGTGCTGTTTTACCAGTGCCAAAAAAAGAGGCAGCCTATCTCACACTTGAATTATTTTGGGTGATATATCTCTCATTTCATTTGTTTTATTATCTTTTCTTTTTCTCGATGTACTTGAATGTAGCATATGCAAATAACAATAAGAAATATGCAGCTTCCTTGTGTAGGACACATTTTCTTAAAGATCAAGTAGTCCCATTCTTACTTATTTTTTCTTTTCTAAAGCAATGATGAATAAGCAAGGTGCATATTTAGTTTCCAATAAAGGTCAAATATAATTTTCATAGTCTGTGCTCATGCAGCTGTCTAAGCAAATGCAACTGATAGGCAGATAGGTTTAGTACAAATGCATTAATTAATATTATATATTGGTGGTATATCTTATAAGCAACAAATACTATTAATATGCTATTTTATTTTAATTTGTGACAAATGACAAGTCAATTATATCTTCTTAGGAATTGATTTTTTTGAAACATTTATTCAGGTGAAACTCATTGAACTCCAGTTGTGTTTTTGGTTGATGTTATACTGCAGTGCCCTTCAACAGCATATTCATGAGCCTTATTAAAATGATGTGATGCTATACTGAAAAACCATGCATCTGAAATGGTTGGGCCTATGAATGAGCTTTAAATTTCAAACAATGCCAATTATCTGTTAATGCAATCAACTGTATTACCCTTAAGTTCAGTGTTCTTAGGTAGGAGACAAACTACATGTGCATCTAATTATAGTACATCACACTGTGTTATATTTTAGTGGTTGAAGTATTTTCATGCTATTGAGCATGTCTGTTGATATGCAGTGAAATGCAAACATAAGGCAAACAACTTATCAGAGCAGAGACTGAAAAACTTACAAGATTCTCAGTATTATGATTTTGCATCATTTCAAAGGAAAGGAAAGTCCAAGAATGTCAACTAAAAAAGAAGAAGTCTGAAAATGTAATTTATGACCATCATGGTACAATTCTCTACATTTCAGTTCCAATACAGGTAGAACAATAAATATAATTGCAAAATTTAAGCAGAACAATGGAAAAGAGGATGAAAGTCTCTATGACTAGGTGTAAGATATACAAATGTCCATGTCTAAAATAGCCATTTGAACTATGTAACACATATGGCTGAATTTTGGAGGACGTAACTTAATTTTTTTATACTGCTGAGACATTCCTCTTGCCCCACAATACCTTTCAACTAATCTTACAACAATTCACTAAGAATTCATGGGTGTAAATAATACAATGTACAGGCCAGTCTGCAGTCTAGTGATGAAAACCATCTCTTTCATTAATTGTATACTGTCTTCTGCTTTGCTGATTTATTTTAATATGAGTCTCAGGCTCACTCATCTTTGCATTTCATTTCAGCTCAGGTGAGTGCCTATTTTCCCCTCCAAAAAGGGATTTGAAAAGAAGTTTGAATGCCACGCTCAAACACAGCCCAGTGTGAGTTTTTAGCGTGTCAGTCAGTGAGTTAGAGGGAAAGGGTAAAGAGAAGCTAATCAGGATGAAATGAGATTAAAGGCTGTCTAATTTTACAGCAACTGTGATCCATCAGCCACTGTGAAAGTGACAGTGGAAATGAATGATGGAGACAGACAGGTGGGGCTGTACATTTCACTGATTTATCCTCAAATGCACTGGGCCTTATTTTATTGAGTGAACATGACCGCATTTATCATGACTGTCATCTAAACCCACTTCTCTCCATTTAAAAAGGTCACTTTACTAGAAGGAAGTAGAATAGAGCCACTTTCAAAAGTGATTCAAAAATCTAAGAACATGAGTTTATAATGCTTTGCAAAGGAGCTCTCAGCTTTATTAAACAAAAAGTGAAGTGAAAAAATAGACCAGTAAATAAGAAGAAAATTTTTGATACCTGAAAAAACACATTTAAAAACAATCTTTGTTTTTTAATCCCAAGATTCCAAAATAAAGGTGCAGTATTGGGCTAAATAGTAATTTAAAATTGTATAAAGTATCTTATTCTGCAGGATGAGAAGCTTCTTCCAAGTGAAAACAAACTTGATTTCTTCCAATAATTGTTTGAGAGGACACTCTACTCTTTCTACTATGTATACTGATTGGACTGTAGGAACATGTTTCTCTCTATCAATCTTAACCAATTTGTGGGGGAAAATGAAAAGTATCCAGGCAAAAATCAGGAAAAAGCAAAAGGGAAAAATATTTGCCTACATCATATTTGTTGAACTTACTGCTACTACCAACCTTATATTCACCGTTGGTGCATTCCAACCAATAAAAAAGGCAACACAGCTTGAAATAACACATGCTCTGTCACATATGAAATATGAAGTACATATCTAAATCCTAAATGTACAAAAGAACTGGAGAAAAATTAGCATTAATGTAGTTGCTAGCTAATTTAAGGATACACATCTTTTTTAATATCATGTGAGGGGTTTTTTTGCAAGAAATATAACAAAAGTGGGAAATGCTTACATTATTAACCTTGTTTATTTTTGGAAGGTGTGGGATTGGTATTTTAAAGGTAAAGTACGTATACATTGGCTGTATCTCCAAGCCATGGGTTGTTTTTGCCAATCTTAGCATGACATGGTACTGTACCTTTGCTTATCTTGAAGAAAACCAAAGTTGAGGTTTATATATATAATGTTGTTGTATTTGTGCTGATAAATAAATAAAGGGAGACTAGTATAGATCTATTTCAAGCTATTTAGCTCTCATCAGCTAGCCATACCCTTACTGGGAATCGAGCCTGTGCTGTATTGCCTCTTAGGCAGATGTGTTAACCACTGAGCTACAGAGCTCGACTCCTTATCAGCCAGGCCAGGGTGAAAGGTATATATTTAAAGTCACAACCCCTGGTATGCCCAAATATGGGAGGAAGATCACTACTTCCATTCTCTGTCCTTCGGCTCATCACAAGAGACCATCCAGACAGAAACCCAATATTTTTTACTGTTGCCTTTTTGTTACATTTTGTTGTATTTGTGCTGATAAATAAATATAATCCTTATATATATATGGCTTTACACAGATGGACAAAGGTAAAGTCTCTTGTTCATACCTTATGATAGATTTGACTAACCATATCACAAATCCTCATTGGCCATTCCAACATTACAGCTTACTGTGACATATGAACTGGATATATTGCTGAAAAATGATTTTTTTAAAAAGACCTTCTCTACTCAGTGGAAGGACACTGTTTCTACAAATAATGATTTTCCTTATCATTTGTTCCTGGTAAGATCTCACTCTTTATTTGCTCTTGAAATAGGATTTTCTTTTATAACATGGAGGAAAAAAATGGGTTTATTCATCAAAATGGGGAGAACACTAAACCTTGAGTTTATGTATTCACTCAAACCCCCTCAGTAATAATAGAAAGACCCACGAGAAGCTCAGATAATATGTAGTTGCAAATATATGGAAAAATTGAGAAAATTCTAAGGAGGAATGAACTCTTAATTCTACTCCATAGAACTATAGGTCCTTTTTAAACAAATCTACTGGTATGTTTTTGTTCTAACATTGTTTGGAAACTATTTTTTGTTAAAACACGTAATATTAATGTTCAGAAATAAACACTCAAAACAATTCTATATAGATCAGTGTATAGTGTGTGTACGATGAGGAAAGTAGTATTTTTCCCAAATAAGTAGCAGCATGTGCTATTATGCAAAAGTTTGAAAAATAGCATTTCAAATTATAAATACTAGAAATTGCTAGTTGTTGTACCTTGTTGTAAAAGATCATGAATCACTGATTCAAATGATTTCCACGAAATTCTATGCTGGTGTACTCATTTGTAATCCGTACAGTAGTCAATGGAACAGATTTCCAGGAAAGTAAGATCTGCAGTCCTAGACATGCTAGATTCAATGTTCATCAGATCTTATTTTTGAGTAGCCATATGTGAGGTTACACCGTCAACCTAACAAATTAATCATAATAGTTGCAGTATCTACCTTGTTTTTTGTTTTAAAACTAGTCATCCCCTCATCTATTGCAATTGTAGAATAAACTATTAGATGGTTCACAGCTGCCTTTCTGCCTATGGCCTACCTCAAGATGATTTGAATTATTGTATTAATCAGAATTTCCAGCCAACCAAAAACAAAGAAGTGAAATGCAACAAAAATGACATTGCTGATTTCTTTCTAGCAGTAAGCTTCTTGTTTGTTCCTCTTGTTCAATTTGAAGAAATCAAATGCATTGTACAGGAAACATGTATATTTGGTGCTGATCCTGATAAGTACTGAGCTCCTACATCTTCCATTGATTAAATTTAGCATTAAATCCTTAATTCTTGTCTCAGACCCTATGCAAATTGGATGTGAATCAGTTCTTGATTTCTCTGGCAGTCCAAACACATCTGGTTTTTCATTCTGCACTTTAGTGCTAGAAAATGAATTGCTTCTGTTTGCTGCCTTATGGCTGTCTCATGCATTACATCTCAAACAAGTTCCTGCAGCTTCTCTGTTAGTTGCTATATTTTTTTCTGTTTTCTTATGATTGAAATCAAACTATAAATACATGGCTGAAATACTAAGATTGCAAAAGTTAATCAATTAAATAAAACAATTTTGCGCTTTTAAAAAACAAATCCACTAACTAAACACATGAAAATAAAACTGCAGATGGTAAATGTGTTAAAATAGTCATGACTGCAGAGACATGGGAACAAGGTCAGCCATTAATAGGCATAGCAACTAAGTCAGCCAATGGGAGCTTAAACAGATCTGAGTCTCTGCAAAGAATTGAAACAGAAACTTAAGTAGTCTGCTGCTCTGAGAAATAAACTAGCAGTCTGTCTGGGCTTGTCTGCTAAAATGAAACTAATTGTTCGTGTTTTCCTATAACTCTCCTACCTTGTGTGACTTGGAAGAATCACCTGTTGGTATTGTAGATTTATTCATTTATTCTTATGTATATAAAGAAGTTAATGACTCCTGCTGCATCAGTTACCTGTGTATGCTTCTGGATTTGAATTTATATAACGAACTCTGACAAAATGCAACCCTGAAAAAGTGTACCCTTTTTTTCAAACAAATAGAAAAGTTTATTTTACAAAAATAATATTACATTAAGCAAAATTTGTAGTGCTGTTAAAACTATGCAATACTTTAGATTTGATTCACAAGAGTTGGTTTGGAATTTGTCAGCACCTGCCTATAACTTATTAAAACATCTATGTCCATCTATAGGACTGCAAAACTGCAGAAGCATCTCCACAGCAGCCATGATTGTAGAAAAAAACATGGCTGATTTAATGAGCTTCAAATAGATAGTGAGTTCATTTTCCTGCACATTTTGAAGCACCTCTTCTGAATACAATTTTCCCATTACATATCACATATGTTTGTACTTTCCTTAAGTTTTTCACCCAAGACAAAGGAAAAAAATCCAAATTATAGCAACTCTCCATAGCACAGAACTATGTATTTTGTCATACTTAAAAATGGATGTTATATACGATATGATAGAGATGCAGAGAACATAAAAGTTTCCTGGACCAGTTAAAATTATCCTTCATATTTATGGGACCCTGTATAAAGAACATAAATGGACTAATGCAATGAGATCTATATGTCCTGGAAGACCATTTACAAGCTATAGCTGTTTCAAAATGTGAAAAACAAGTATTCCATGTGATGCTACCGCTCCACAAATTGCACTATTTATGGTTGCCTTCTTGTTGCAGTTCAAGTTGTGGATTAACACCTAGTATGAAGCACTCTGTAGCATACAGCTTAATTTTTTGAGGGACAGCCCTTTTCCAATTGTTTCTGCCCACTGATCTAGTGAGTTCAGGCAGAGTGGTTATACTTTAGATCCCTTCAATTAAACATTGTCACCTCTTGGGATCTAGAAAGCATCCCTTATCTTTTGTGAAAATATATCCCTCCAGAGATCCATTTAGTTCATATCCTGTTGATATTCAGAAAGTCATTCAGAAAGTTGTTTCCCCAGGTAGTGGGCAAAGGTAGTGGTTGAATCCCTGCAGGATTACTGTGTTTGCAATAGAGTACTTGACTTCTGGATCTAGAACTGGACATGTGATTGGTACATTTTTAAAACTGTTCTTGCTTTTCTTAAGTGTATCTACTCAGTGTTGTTTGGAATTCAGGAACCTCTACATTGAAACAAACAAGCAAAAAAAAATCTAAGCTGCTGAACCTTTCATCTCCATGGCTCTCAAATTTTTCACATCATTTCCTCTTCAAAGATTATATATAAATGTGGCTTCAATACCTTTTCTTAAAGAAATGGGGTTTCTTTGACACAATGCTGACAGATATCTGTAATTACAAATATGTTGTATAAAAGTGCCACTTTCCCCTATTTTTACAAAACTTTGTAAAACCCTCAAGGAATACAAGTTCCAAAAACCAAACAGAACTAACATTACAACTGAGGAGGGAAGGTTTAGCATGACACAGATTATGCCAACAATACAGGTGAAACTTGAAAAATTAGAATATCGTGCAAAAGTTCATTTATTTCAGTAATACAACAAAAGGTGAAACTAATATATGAGATAGAATCATTACATGCAAAGCAAGATAGTTCAAGCCATGATTTGTCATAATTGTGATGATTATGGCTTACAGCTCATGAAAACCCCAAATCCACAATTTCAGAAAATTAGAATATTGTGAAAAGGTGCAATATTCTAGGCTCAAAGTGTCCCACTCTAATCAGCTAATTAAGCCATAACACCTGCAAAGGGTTCCTGAGCCTTTAAATGGTCTCTCAGTCAGGTTCAGTAGGAATCACAATCATGGGAAAGAGTGCTGACCTGACAATTGTGCAGAAAACCATCATTGACACCCTCCATAAGGAGGGAAACCCTCAAAAGGTAATTGCAAAAGAAGTTGGAAATACCCAAAGTGCTGTATCAAAGCAGCACTTTTAATAGAAAGTTATGTGGAAGGGGAAAGTATGGAAGGAAAAGGTGCACAAGCAGCAGAGCTGACTGCAGACTGGACAGGATTGTCAGAAAAGGCCATTCAAAACTGTTGGGGACTTTCACAAAGAGTGGACTGAGGCTGGAGTCAGTGCATCAAGAGCTACCACATACAGACAGATCCTGGACATGGGCTTCAAATGTCGTATTCCTCTTGTCAAGCCACTCCTGAACAACAAACAACGTCAGAAACGTCTTACCTGGGCTAAAGAAAAACAGACCTGATCTGTTGCTCAGTGGTCCAAAGTCCTCTTTTCTGATGAGAACAACTTTTGCATCTCATTTGGAAACCAAGGACCCAGAGTATGGAGGAAGAATGGAGAGGCACACACTGCAAGATGCTTGAAGTCCAGTGTGAAGTTTCCACAATCTGTGTTGATTTGGGGAGCCATGTCATCTACTGGTGTTGGTCCACTGTGCTTCATTAAGTCCAGGGTCAACCCAGTTGTCTACCAGGAGATTTTGGAGCATTTCATGCTTCCTTCCGCATACGAGCTTTATGGGGATGCTGACTTCATTTTCCAGCAGGACTTGGCACCTGCCCACACTGCAGAAAGCACCAAAACCTGGTTCAATGACCATGGGATTACTGTGCTTGATTGGCCAGAAAACTCAAGAGAGAATCTATGGGGCATTGCCAAAAGAAAGATGAGAGACATGAGACCGAACAATGCAGAAGAGCTGAAGGCCGTTATTGAAGCATCCTGGTCTTCCATAACACCTCAGCAGTGCCACAGGCTGATAGCTTCCATGCCTTGCCGCATTGAGGCAGTAATTGCTGCAAAAGGTGCCCAAATCAAGTACTGAGTACATATGCATGCTTATACTTTTCAGAGGTCCGATATTGTTCTATGTACAATCCTTGTTTTTTTTATAAAAAAATTCTTATAAATTTTTCATATATACATTCTCAATTATATGATCTCATAACTGTTATTATTAATATGTATTTGTAACAATTTTTCTCCCCTACAGTTGACAATATACTTGAAATTGCTTTCTTACCATCCCATAAATCCATCTTATCTTACAATCCTACTTCTTCTTCCTTCCTTCCCTCCTTCCTTCCCTCCTTTCTTCTCTCCTTCCTTCCCTCCCTCCTTCCTTCCCTCCTTTCTTCTCTCCTTCTCCTTCCCTCCTTTCTTCTCTCCTTCCTTTCCCCCTTCCTTTCCTCCTTCGTTCCCCCCTTCCTTCTCTCCTACATTCCCTCCTTCCTTCTCTCCTTCTTTCCCTCCTTGCTTCCCTCCCTCCTCCCTTCCCTCCTTCCTTCCCCCCTTTCTTCTCTTTCTTCTCTCCTTCCTTCCTTCCTCCTCTCCTTTCCCTTCTCTCCTTCCCCTTCCTCCCCTCTACCCTTCCCCTCTTCTTCCCTTTCCTCCCCTCTCTCCTACTCGTACATTCCCTCCAATTCTTCCTCTGCTTTTCCCTCTCTCCTATTCCTCTCCTTTCTCCTCACCTTCCTATCTTTCCTTCTACTCGTCCCTCCATCCACTCTATCCGTTGTTGTGTTTACATATTTTCCTCTTCAGGGGGTGACCTGATTCTTTTTTTTTTCCTAATTGAAAGTTATAAAAAAGGGCAAGATTTACAAAATACAAGATACAAAAAGAGATAAAGCTCTTTACATATTTACAGCGCAGACGGCGCTGTTCATCTCCCATAGTTCATCTCGCCTTACCTAGTATAAGACTAGGTTACTAATTCCATGCAGGTAGTTGTAACGGATTTTCCTATCAGATTTTCAAGTTTTTCCAACATTGTGGTCTAATGGTATTACTTGTAGGTGAATTCTCACCTCTAATACATTCCTGCTCTCATTTGTCACTTAGTCTTTGTGTATTGTATATTTAAGTTGTTGCTTAGATCATTTTAAGTTAGTCAACTATCTCCTTTTATATCTTAATCCTCACTGTCTTATCAAGCCATTTGTATAATTTCTCCCAGACTTTGTAGAAGTCTGTGTCTTCTTTTTCGTTAATCCGCATTGTCAATCTGTTCATTTCCGCTATTTCTAAGATTTTATTCATCACCATTGTACTAGTGGGGGTTAGGGTTAGGGTAAATAAAACAATCCTTGTTTTATTGATTGCATGTAATATTCCAATTTTCTGAGATGGTGGATTTGGGGTTTTCATGAGCTTATCAAGTCATTTGTATAATTTCTCCCAGACTTTGTAGAAGTCTGTGTCTTCTTTTTCGTTAATCTGCATTGTCAATCTGTTCATTTCCGCTATTTCTAAGATTTTATTCATCACCATTGTACTAGTGGGGGTTAGGGTAAATAAAACAATCCTTGTTTTATTGATTGCATGTAATATTTCAATTTTCTGAGATGGTGGATTTGGGGTTTTCATGAGCTGTAAGCCATAATCATCACAATTATGACAAATCACGGCTTGAACTACCTTGCTTTGCATGTAATGAGTCTATCTCATATATTAGTTTCACCTTTTAAGTTGCATTACTGAAATAAATGAACTTTTGCACGATATTCTAATTTTTCGAGTTTCACCTATACATGCCACAACTGGATATGTAGCAAGGAAAAATGGCATAAACAAAAAATAGATGTATAGTACTTGGAAAGTCCATTTGCTAGCATTACAACCTCTTTAAGCAGGATTTCTAGTCTATAAATCTGTAACGTTTATCCCTAAATGGATCAATTTCCTTACCATTGCCAAAATGCCATGACAATTAGTTCACTGTTAAGCTATGTGTTTAAACGGTAGTGAAAAGTGCTGCTACAAAAGGCAGCATTACAGTTTCTATTAGAGACCATATGAGAGAAGAGCACAGAATCTGAATTTGATGTCAGCACTGAAAGATGTGCAGTCAGTTTGAGGACAGCAGCCACGAACTGTGCACTTCTAACTTTGTGCCTGACCTCTAATGAAAAAGTGTGTCTGCAGCACTCTACTCCCAATTGCCTGCTATCATTTTCTGATGTTCTCCAACAATAGCCATCTGTTGGGAAAGCTTTTAATTTGCCAGCAAATTACAGCACTTGCTAGTGCCACTAGCAATTTGCTGAAAGTGGTTGTGTAGGCTGGAAATTTGGAGAATTGAAATTCAATCCATATGAAGACACCAGGTTATAAAAGGTTGCCACAGGAGTGCTATCCCTTGCAGGTATAAACTTGAGTTGTGCAGCACTTAAAAATCAGTCTTTAAAATATTGTTTGGAATGACAGGTGCTACAACAAACCAATGTGCCCTCACCGACAATAGTTTGCTAGGTTTGTGCTCCCATGAAGCATTTCTTGAAGTTCAAATCTGAAACATCGCACAGCCCCAGGATATAGTATAAATGAGCAAAATATAGAAACAAAGTTAAAACATTTTGCCTCTGTCTATCCTAGGGAGAGAAATGAAGAGAACTAGAACAAATGCAACAAAGTAACACGGATGGATGGATGGATGGATGGATGGATAAATTTGAAGATGCTTTCTGGTGCAATATTTTTTAAAACGATGTAATAACAAGTACCAGAAATTTAAACAGATATCAAGCATATTCACCAGTTTTCTCTAATTTGACACATTTATAGTATGTATTCAGTATAAGCTCCATGTATTGTTCATTGCCATTTCCTATGAAATGGAAATTGGCTTATGTAACAGCCATAGTCTATTCCTCTTTTCTTCTTCTTTTGTGGTTCTTGAACCAGGAAAAAAGAACTCGAGTCATAAGGAAGACAAGCAGATTTTATGATTACTTCTGCTTTTAATGATTTTTATTCATTTGTTGCTTTTCTGCATCCCAAAGGTTTGGTTCTCAATATTCTCAAATGAAACTGAAAAAAGAGTAGTTTGGGAAAGCAGCAACCAGTCAGTATAAATGTTAATGCTGATCTGATACAAAATGGCTCACGTTTTAATTTTTTCTATGCATTTTATACTTCGTTGTGAACCATGTGGAAGGAGAGCCATTTTAGTTTATGCTAGCCAAAAGTCAGAAAATGTTGGGTAACACTTTTTAAAACTAATAGTCATTAAAGGGTATATCTTATAGTATCAAACCATTACAGTGTTTAGTATTAAAAAGTGCTACCGGACTCTTTTGTGGCTACTATATTGTGAGAAAGTCTTCATATTTTCTGAGTCAGAAAGCATGGATAAACGTATTGTAATAAATAAAACATTTGCACAAAATGATGGACATTAATATCAAAATTGTTATCACCATAACGATCATCTAGGGCAGTGTTTCTCAACCTGGGTCACCTGAAGATGCATGGACTTCAACTCCCAGAATTCTGGGAATTGAAGTCCACGCATCTTCAGGTGGGCCAAGGTTGAGAAGCACTGATCTAGGGGAATCACTGAATCTATTTTTATGTGGTGTCAAGGATACTTCTGTATTAATGTGGCCACTGCTTGCTCAAGCTTCTAATTGCAAGGCTGACAGCCACTTCAATACGTCACTGAAGTAGAAGCCCTGATGCTTCCAACTGTTGACTTAATAAGTGACATACAATGAATATAGAACGGCCACTAAGAATTCTTTGCTAAACTAATTAGATGACCAAATTCAAAATGTTAATGTGTTCACAAGAGAAGGATATATTAAGAGATTAATTTCAATTCTATTTCCTGCATATGTAGTTGTAGTTGTTGTAATTTATTCAATTTGTATGCCGCCCTATTCCCGAGGGACTCAGGGCGGCTAACAACCAACGGGGGAAGGGGATACAGATAGGAAAATAAAAACAAACAAATTAAACGACAAACAAATTAAAATACACAACAGTCACAACATTCAAGTGGGGCTGGAAATTCATCAGCCCCAGGCCTGCCGGAACAACCAGGTCTTTGTGGCTTTGCGGAAAGACGGGAGGGTGGTGAGGGTCCGGATATCAATGTGGAGATCGTTCCAGAGGGCCGGAGCAGCCACAGAGAAGGCCCTCCCCCGGGGAGTTGCCAGCCGACACTGGCTGGCAGATGGAATTCGGAAGAGGCCTAGTCTGTGGGATCTGATAGGTCGTAGGGAGGTAATTGGCAGGAGGCGGTCTCTCAAGTACCCAGGTCCAATACCATGTAGGGCTTTAAAAGTAACGACTAGCACCTTGAAGCGTGTCAGGAGGCCAATGGGCAGCCAGTGCAGCTCGCGGAGGATAGGTGTAACGTGGGTGTACCGAGGTGCACCCACTATCGCTCGCGCGACTGCATTCTGGACAAGCTGAAGTCTCCGAATACTCTTCAAGGGCAGCCCCATGTAGAGCGCGTTACAGTAGTTACACTTTACCTATTATTCTATTAAGGTAACTTGCTGCTCTTCATAACAATTACTACATTTCAAATATTCTAAGGTATTTATAAATCTTTCAAAAATCTCCATTATAAGTGAGATATTGAGATATCGTATTTGGGAGTGGAATCATTCTGTACTGGAGGACTGTTTAATTAGGGAGTTATTCTCACCATCTCTTTGCGCATGCGGAAGGGAGTTTCCCGCCAAGGCCAACTGTCCAGCATTCCATCCTGATGATGATTTTTGAAGATGTCTCCCACCTGACAGTTGGGTGAAATATGATTGGACTATGGACTGGGGTACCAAGGGGAGGGGAATGAGTCTTGTATTAATATCTATTGCTTTCGCGCCTTTTATTCAGATTCAGCTTTGCTTTGCTTCTTTCCGTTTGTAGCCAGTAAAAGTACACTTGATTCTGAAACATGGAGTTGAATGGTTTCTTTCTTGGTTATTAAATGAAGGGGCAGTGACATTAAGCTGAATCTCACCTCGCACCCATCCCGAAGCGAAAACCTTCCGAGGGGGGTGCAACCAAAGAAAAAATGTCCCTCCACGACAGTGATCAAGAGGAGGATATGGGGGCAGCTGCAGCTCCCATATTAACGGAATTATTGGCTGACTTGCAAGTGGAAGAACCGACTGTTCGACCCAGGTGGACTTGGGGAGTGGGACAGAAAGAGGAAACTGAAGAACCGTTAACTGGAATTACGGTGAGGAGACCCCAAAAACCAGCAGCCAAATGACGGGGTCCCGAAGAAGAAGATTTCATGATGGCCCAAGCCATGAGACTTCTCGAAGGAGCGTGAGAAAAACGCCAGACTCGAGAGAGTGGGGGCAACAAAGAACCGGAGGAAGAACTGGAAAAAAGGTACACATTGCCTAGTTTAAAGGAGGCTGGGGGAGCCGAAGGGGGATGTGCACAAGATGACCCAGAGCCAACCCCACCACTGGCGGCTAGAGACATTCCAAGAAAGGGGGGGCTGCCGACGCTGGATGGCTAAGGTCCCTCCGCTAAGTGTGAAATATGCCGGGGATCCTAAAGACCTTGGGTTGTTTTTAATTCAGGTCTGGAATTATATGCAAATGTATGGACCAGACCTGAACTCAGATGAAGCTAAAGTAAGGATCGTGTTAATGGCTCTGGAGAAGAAGGCAGCAGACTGGATGGTTGATTACATAATAATGATTCCCCCCTCCTAAGAAACTTTAACGGGTTTATGGCAGCTCTCAGAAAGCGCTTGGATGATCCTCTCACTGAGCGCAGGGCTAGAATTAAATTTACAACCCTTAGACAGGGGAAAAGGACTGCAGCTGAGTATGTGCAGGAATTCCAGGAACTGTCAGCTTATATGAGAGGATGGTCTGAAGAGGCCTTGCTAGATCGTTTCGCGGATGGCTTGAATAAAGAAGTTTACCAGCAATGTGTAAACAGAAGGCCCCCCCACCGTTTGCAACCTAGGTATGAGGCAGCAGCAGATGTTGAAATTGATTTAGTCAGACTTCATTACAAAGGAGAAGGAGAAAGTGAGGATTCCCCAACTCCCACCAAATCCTCCCTCCCAAAGATGCAAAAAGGGGGAAGGGGAGGATTTACAGGCAAACCTAAGCCTCCCGTCTGCTTCCGCTGTGGGAAGGAGGGGCACCGTGCTGTAAATTGACGAGTCAAGATGAGCCATCCCGCTCCACCCACCCCCCGGAGAGAGAGAAAGCCAGAGAAGCCTCCCAGCAGAAAGAAGGAACCAGTTTTGACGGGGGAGGAGATTTCTTAGCACTTCAACCTGGAGGAAGGAGGGAGCGGAAGCCCCAGTTCGTCTGACGACAGTGACTCTGAGGACACGGACCGCTGGGTAAGTTCCCGTTTGGGGCCCATGCTTGTCCTGGTTGAACTTAGAGTGTCCTCTTTTGGCACGCAAGAGAAACTTCTTGCTCTTTTAGACTCTGGTTGCTCACGTTGCATTATAAGCCCAGAAATAGTTGAAAAAATGGGGTTGAGACTGAAAACTTTGAAAATCCCAATTGCATTTTGCCAATTAGATGGCTCTATTGCGGGGGGAAGTCCTGCTCATTTTGCTACTGAACCCATCGAAATGTGGATGGGGACCCATCAAGAAATGATAACATTTATTGTGGCCCCAGGAATGGACCGGCCCCTTATCTTAGGACTCCCCTGGCTCCGTAAATGGAACCCACGCATAAATTGGAGAAATGGGTGGTTGCGCATTCGGTCGGCCATGCCCCCTGAGGGAAAATTGGAGGACCCGGAATCAGATAAAACAGGTCCCAAGCTAGCGGCCAGAGGGCAGGAAAAAATTGAGGGGGAGGAGAGAATCTCAAAGGAATACTGGGACCTGAAGGATGTTTTCAGTGAGAAATCTTCTGATAAGTTGCCCCCTCATAGGCCCACCAATTGCACCATTGATATTCTACCAAGTTTGAAAACCCCAAAACCCCAAATTTATTTGATGACCCCTAGGGAAATGGACGAAATGAGAAACTTCATTGATAAAAACTTGAACAGGGGTTTCATTGAACCAGCTAGACCCAAAGTAGCTGCTCCAGTGTTATTCAGGGAAAAGAAAGATGGCTCCTTCCGTCTCTGTGTGAACTTTAAAAATCTTAACTGCATTTCTGCCCAAAATCTCTACCCTTTGCCACTGATGAAGGACATGCTGGCCCAACTAGGGAAGGGGAAGATCTTCACTAAATTGGACCTGCGAGAGGCATACTATCAGGTCAGAATTAAAGAGGGTGATGAGTGGAAAACTGCGTTCAATTGCCCTCTTGGTTGTTTCCAATTTCGAATTATGCCGTTGGGACTCCAGGGGGCACCAGTGATTTTCATGCAATTAACGAGGTTTTACATTACCATCTTTACAAAGGCGTGATGGTCTATCTAGATGATATCCTTATTTACACAGAAACACGTGAGGAACACGTGAAACTTGTTCGCACCTTACTCAAAAAACTACGTGCAGCAGAACTGTATGCCAAATTGTCCAAGTGCGAATTTCATCAGGAAAAGGTAATTACCTAGGCTATTGAATCTCCCGCAGAGGGATAGAGATGGACCCGGCAAAGGTTAAAGCTGTCACCAAATGGGAGGCCCCACGCACACATAAACAGGTACAGAGCTTCTTGGGATTTGCCAACTTCTATCGTCAATTTATTCCTTCTTTTGCGAAGATCGCTCTGTCAATTACAAACCTCCTGAAGTCGAAAGGCGGGGCAAAGCCCAAACCTAGCAAGCCTTTAAACTGGACTATGGAATGTCAGGCTGCTTTTGAGAAATTGAAACGTCTGTTCGCTGAGGAACCAGTCCTCAAACACCCAGACATGGACACACCTTTTGTGGTCCAAGCTGATGCTACTGATGTTGCAGTGGGGGCGGTACTGCTTCAAGCAAATGCTCAGGGAAAATTACAACCCTGTACTTACACCTCTCGTAAGCTAACCGACACTGAGAGACACTGGACTATTTGGTGGGTGTGACACAGAACCGCACCTCCGCAGACATTTTATAAACTTATAAAAATAGGGAGGTGTACATTTTTGTGATTTTGATTGTTTAATACTTACTTGATCACGTTATGAAAGAGAGACCAGATCAAGAAACTGACTCCATAGGAAGACTAGAACTATAAATTATTGACATAGGCTATTATATCCTGATTGATGATGAGGTCAAGAAAATCTGAATGCAGTGGTTTACAAGACATAGGCTAGTAGCAGAATCCTGCAAGCCTGAAAAGGGAAATATTTTACTTTTCCTCCCTTTTATAACCTTCTGAATCAAGGACAGTACTTGAGTTTGACACCCCTACTCTAAGGCATCAATGAAAGCCTTACCTGCACTGGGAGGTCTTGCTCACCATCACTAATGCCTTGGTTATCTCCAAATCTCGTTTGAATTATGCATTCTACAAGGGGCTATCCCTGAAACCATCCAGAAATGACAACTGATCAAAATGTGGTGGCACATGTAGTGATGATGCCCCTAGATTTACCTTTGTAAAACCAGTGCTGTGCGAGCTACGCAGGGTTCCAGTTTCCTTCCAATCTAATGCATAAAATATCAAGTATGTTCAGAATCCCTTTTGCCATGTGGATCTAACCCAGAATTTCAAAAAGGAGTTTAATTTAGCCCTTGGCTTCAAAAGAAGAGTTTGACTGAAGCTGTGTTCAGTTGAAACAATCCTTCAAAAGTCCCTACATTCTTAATATATATTTTTAACAGAAAGCTGGAGAGTTTTATTTAATATATTAGACTATATTTTAGCCACTAATCTGAGTATTTTTTTATAATTTATGTCACAACCTGACCATGTAATAATTTGCAAGTTTCATAAAACATGACGTTCATATTGCATTCCATATAGCATGAAATTAATAGGAATGACAATCTAAGATGATCCTTACCACTTAAGACTTAAGCATTCCAGCATTCCTAAAAAATATTTATTTATCTGCTTATGTAAAAAAAATTATGTAATAGTCTCCCTTTTTAACAAAATCACAGAACATCAGTGCATCAGTTATACCAGTGCAAAGATCAGTATTCAGAAATTCCATTCCAACCAACCCAACTTGTAGTACATTTAGTTCATCTAGATATAAAATCCAGTCTCTCTTGTTGCAAGTAATAACATGAGAAAGATGATATTATAAAAGATACATCAGTAATAAAATTAATAACAAATAATTATATTCTTTTTTAATAGAACAGATCCTGATATTTGGACAGCAATTTAATTCCATTTTTTTTTCTTTTTCTCTCATCTAATTGGCTTTTTTAAAATGTTAATTGATAGCAGGGTAAAAAAGCAAGGGTTTTAGCCCCAGTTCATCCTTATCATTTTAACAAGTACAACAAGACAAAAGCATTAAAGTAAAATTAATCATGTCAAAGGATTTTAGCAAAAACAAGTGAGATCATGCAGAAAGCATCGCTTTGTCTACTGAAGTCTCGCTCTGATTAAAAACATATAATGAAAGTAAAAGTGATACATCATTGCCTTAGTGGCTGGATTTTTTAAAAGAACTATACAGCTTTGAATAACTCTGTCTCTTATAGGTGACTATTACTTTAGTTCATTTCCAACAAATAAAGCAATTCCTCCAAAATCCTTTGATAATTGTAATTTGGTTCAATCACTTTAAAATAAATTATGTTTTAGAACTGAACAAACTGCTGCAGATTTTACATAATACAACTAAAAATCTAAGCATTGGTACTGTATCTGATTTTTATTTGAACAATTCTATTGATAAGCCAAGACATATTTATTTATTTATTTATTTATATTCCGCCTTTATTATTTTTACAAATAATTCAAGGCAGCAAATATATCCAACACACCTATTTTCTTCACAACACCAAACCTGTGAGGTGAGTTGGGCTGAGAGAGAGTGATTGGCCCAAGGTCACCCAGCTGCCTTTCATGGCTAAGATGAAACTAGAACTCACGGTCTCTTGCTTTTCTAGTCTGGTGCCTTAAGCTAGAACAAACTGGCTCTCTATTCTATTGCAATGTTCAACTTTAAAGAAATCAATTTGCTTCACAATCTTATGCATATTTCTTTGGAAATATTCCACATTGAATTCACTGGCATTTGCTTACAGGTAAGTGAGTACAGATTTGCAGCTTTAAAGTTTAATTAATCACATATTTATGCTGATAAAGGGGCTAACAACAACGTTTTGTGCTGCTCACCTGAATCACCCAATTATGTCATGGATAATGCTAATTTATATAAAATGCATGTCCTGTACATGAAACAGTGGATGGGTTAGGAAAGCACCAATTCCTACTCATATTTTGTCCTCTTTACAAATGTGGAACTTTCTTCTGCATGAAATGTTGGATCATCTTATGGAAGTCGAATTTTAAATACAAGTGTTCCTGTGAAATGCATTTCTGCTCGATGTATCCAGTTTGTTAAGCATTTATTGGAGGATACTAGCATAGACCTGACAATTATCTTTCTTGACATTTTTTAAAACCAAAGTATGTAACTGATAACAATGCTCAATTTGGCATACAGGTAATACTCGACTTACTACCATACTTGGGACTGGAATTTCCATCATAACTCACTGTGGTCATAAGTCAAGTCAGAATGTGACTGGATCTGATTTTACAACCATTTTATGATGGTTAGCTGAATCACTGAGGACATTAAGTGAAGCATGTAGTTGTTAAGTAAATCCAGCTTTCTCAATGGATCTTTTTTGCCAGAAACCAAAGATATAAGAGCTAATATGACAATATTCAATATTCAGAAAACATACTTGCTTCTCACTGCAGTTAAACATGTCAAAGGGTTTGATAAAACAGATTTAGGTTTTATGCAACAATGTCAACATGGAAGTGGCAGTGATGAGAAGCAGCTAAGGAACCTGGGTAGCCTTGCCCTTAGGGGGAAAAAAAGCAGGCTGGGTAGAGTTCATACACAACTCCAGATTCTCATCCAGTTATCTCATACTCAATGATAGCACCAGGAAGGAGAACTCAAAACTGCTCACAATTTAAATTTAAAGTAATTTACATTGTTGGATTAGGAGTGGGAACAGATCTGATGCTGAATGATTAATCCATAGTCTTGCCATCTCAAAATAATGCATTCCATGTGGTGTGTTTGCTCGAGGTGAGGTCCATCTTCAACCATGGAAACTCACCCTGCGACTTTGTGGAAATCACTTTCTTTCCACCAAAGTCTACTTTAGCTGAAGTTGTTATAAGGATAAAAATGAGGAGAGATTCCCCCTGTAAGGAGATTAACTGTACCTATTTTCTCAGCACTGCAGAACTAAATGAGTGGAAATGGTGATGTAGAACATGTCGCTGGAATCAATGGAAACTTTGGAATCATAGACAGCACCTCAGTTGGAATCACCAGAATAGCTGAGGCAGTCGGCTACTTCTTCTTTTTCTTTATATGATCAAAATGATGTTTAGAGGAACTGTTTCCTTTTCTTCATGTTATTCACTTTGATTTGACCAAAGACAGTAACTAATCAAAGATTCTTCTGAATGCCAGAGGTCACTGGACTGAGTTTGTCAATGGAGCTGGCAATGGCATTTACTATTACTTAAACTCACTGCAGAAGAGCCTAATGCTGAGAAAGACTAAGGGCAAAAGAAGAAAGAGACAGAGAATGAGGTGGCTGGATGGAGTCACTGAAGCAGTAGGCGTGAGCTTAAATGGATTGTAGAGGATGATAGAGGACAGGAAGGCCTGGAGGAACGTTGTCCATGGGGTCGCGATGGGTTGGACACGACTTCCCAACTAACAACAACAACAACAACAACAACAACAACAACAACAACATTAAACTAACTGTTCCACAGAATATAACAGCCTGGAACAGATGCATGATTTAAGATGTTACTGGCCTGCAACACTTTCTCCCATAGCAATGCTGAAAAACCATCAAGAAATCACTACTTGATCTGTGCATTCTTGATAGACTTTTAATAAGAAATACACATCTTCACATCCTGGCTTTCCCAAATACACAGCAAATAGAAGAAATGGATATCAGATGGCAGCAATTTACAACTGCACTTTTGAGTGTATGCAAAACAGAGTTTTACAGTCATAAACTCTTGAGAATGAGGTTAGGGGAACTGCAGAAAAGTCTGCATTTCACACTCAATCTCTCCAAAGTGAAATGAAAATGAAAATAATGGAAGAGATTAAGAATAAATATAATTAAGCAAAGGAAAAAGTTTCAACTTCACACTTGATGGAAAATATGCAAAGGTTCTCCTGTTGATCAGAGAAAACTGATAACAAGGGAGGAAAATCTTAGATCATTAAGTCCCATTGAAATCTCTGCAGCTGTGGAAGGTGCCCAAAATGACTATGTATAGACAAATAACACAAATGTGCAATATCACAAAGACCAGAGTAAAATCCTTAAGCAACATAGATCTTACTAATTATGCAAGGCAAATGATTTTTTTTTTAAATTTTCAGAAACAAGTATTAGCACACTCAACTTGCAATTTTCTACATGGTACTGGGTATGCTAGTTTATATGGAGACCGAAAGATGTGATATATTTACCACTTTATGAAATAAAGTCAACTGAAGCAAGTTAAATGTTAGTTTTCCCTGTGGAGGTAAAAAAATATGGAAGGAAACTATTCTTCTCTCTTGCATCCAGCACCAATCATGGTTCTATTTGATGTGCTCCATACATAGTTCCAACACGTTTTTCATCTTTATATAAAACAATAAATCATTAATCCTTTATGTTTATGCTCCCTCACTCCTGACCAATTTCACAGGCACATAAATTCTGAGTCAAACTATACATATATTGCTTGTTGAAATTACACTGGTAAACTGCTACATCAAATATCACATAAAAAGATTTCTGCATATGTGTCTGGTTATGGTTTTCAAAGGAGAAAATGAGTTGCTTTTTTAATAATGTTGTACACTCTTTTATCCATATTAATAAAGTTATAATGAAGTTAAAAAAAAAAGATTTCTGCATCTGCATCCTAACCCTAACCCTTTGTTCTCCATCTTCCTACAAACTAGCTCACATCCCAAATTTATTCCAGAGTCTTCCCCAACTTTCTGCAGCAGATTTAAAGCTATGTAAATATGCCCATTCATTTTATTATTACTTATGGATCAACCAGGGGCCTGACACTTTTGATAGATATGATTTTGTGATGTTCCGCTCGCATAAATTTGTATGGGAGATGAGATACTAGATATGATAGTATGAAAACTAGTTATAAAACTTTGACAATTTAGAAACTTTGATAGGAACTTATTCATGAGATAACAATCTCATCACCATTATTGCTACTGATGTCTAGTGGTGAAATGAGAATAGACTGCATATGACACCAACAGGTTTTTTAAAAAAGCTTTGATCTGCTGAATTAAAATGGGAAACTGGAAACACCTTAACATCTTGAATTCCTAAGATATTAATGACAATATTCCATTAGTATCTTGAATTCCTAAGTCTGGAAAGAATACAGTATATTTACCAAATTAAATCAAATTAATCAATGTCAAATTTAAAAGGTAGTAAAAGTACATTTCTAAACTTGCAGAGTAATACACATAACTATATGGAGATAAAATTGACCCAAAGAGAAGTTTGCAGCTAAATACTATTTTAATTAAAGATTGCATTACTTTATGCTAATGGAAGATATATCCTTCTGGGGCTTTGTTCTCATCAGTAGAAGGAGTTAATAAAACACTGTCCATGAAACAAGTGACAGAGAGCTGACAGGCATAAAATACATAATTCTTCTTGAACTTACCAAGCCTCTCAGGAACTGTTTCTTTAGACCATTTTAGCTCTTCCTTTGTCCTGATTAAAAATAGGCAGAACTGTGGGAAGTTCAGCTTGTATAAAAAAATTGCAGAGAGTGAATGATAACTATATCCTCCACCTTTTCAAATCCCTTTTCTTGTATCCTGCATAAGTATACGACTCAAAGTCTTAACCAGGGCTTGATAAAATAAAATAAATTATTTTTTATTTTTTTAAAAAAATCTAAGATTAATTATCATTTCTTGTGTTCAGAGTTAGCAAGCTGAAATTAACGAAGACTGAAGCTAAAAAATTTGCATTCCTTACAATCGTATCAGAGAAAAGGGGAAGAAAATTGGGTCTCTTAGCATACAAATATAACCACACGTTTTAATTTCCCCATCACTTGGAAAAATTCTATTTTTTACACATAGCAGAGAGGTTGCTTTAAGCTGCCTTGAAGGAAGCAAAGTTGTGCCTTGTCCTCCAAAAGGCAACTTTTAGACTCAACCAACTTACATAATCATTGTCTGTCTCCAACCCATCGTTTCTTGTTAAGTGAAAACTTAATTTCAATCACAGAGACTCTACATCAAGGGTGTCAAACTCAAGGCTTAGATCTGGCTTGTGAGGCCAGCTTGGCAATATCAAAGGACTGGCCCACGTTGCCTCTGCTGGTTAATCAGTCCGCGGGGGAGCACAGCCCGTTTTCAGTTGGCAGATTACAATTATGTGGCCTCAAGTAAGTGCCTGATCTGGATAGAAAACAAGCAACATCCTATGTTAATACTACAGTTTAATGCAAAATTGTAGGGTTTTTACAGTGAATCATCTGGATGGTCCTTAGAACTGAGGTTACACGTGTAAGTAAAAACTGCAGCAATCTGCAGAAAATAATTGCCTGTCTTTGCTTGCAGTGTTCCCAGGCATGATCAAGGACACGGGATGAAACAAAGTAATGAACCTGCAACATTTTATTCACTCATTTGATAACACTTGTATTCATTCAGCTATAACAACATGCACATTCTCACGAACGCCTATGATGTAAGGACTAACCAATTATTGTCCCTTGGAGACTTGTTAGCCAATAATGATATAACACGTAAAAGTAGGTAGAGCTAAGAAGCTGCAAACACTATAAGAATGATGTTTCATGATTAATAATTTTGCTGTTGATTCTTATGTCAATTCTGGTTGCTCAATAAACTTCTGCTGGTTCAGCTATCCGTGGATTGGATTATTTCTTTCATCTTCAGCCTCGGGACCCTAAATGCTACACAAGATTTTACAAACTGTAGGTCCATTTAATCTACAATCAACAATCTATTCTGTATTCCATATTCTGTATTCTATTCTGTATCTATAATTGACAGCCATTTCTATTTTGTATCCTGGAAATTTATCTCTGCTGTTAGATCTTGTATTATGTTATTTAGAGTTTTATGGAATGGGAGTTTGTATTGCTTGCTCTTGTGGATTACCTGTGATGAAACTTGGGGAAGAGGAGAGTGCCTCTCCATGTTCTGTTTATCAGTCATAGTACCCTTTTGGGCATCTCTTAGGGCTTCCTTGCTGTGGTTCCTTCCTGAATGAACAGTTTCAAATGGGGTTGAGAGAGAAGAAGTCAAGCTCTTGGAAAATTCAATGTGAGGTACTTCAGGGGTTAGTTTGTCCTCCACATTTTATTTATCATCTACATGAAACCAGTGAGAGATCATCTATCCATTTATGGCTAATTATTATCAATATGCTGATGACACCCAACATTATAGCGGTACTCCAGGCCAAATAACAATGGAACTCCTCATTTCCTGAAGTTATAAGGGGGTGAATAGGTGAATCTATAGCAATAGCAATTAGACTTATATACCGCTTCATAGGGCTTTCAGCCCTCTCTAAACAGTTTACAGAGTCAGCATATTGCCCCCACAATCTGGGTCCTCATTTTACCCACCTCAGAAGGATGGAAGGCTGAGTCAACCCTGAATCTGATTTCAGCAACCTAGAATTAGCCAACAGCCACAATGGGTGTACTATTAGAATACTTGAAGTGTTAGGTTGGGGTCAAATCTTCATGGAGAAGTAGTTATGTGGTTATTAAGAGTTAACACCAACTTGATGGCACTTAATTAATCAATTAATCTGTATTGGTACAAACCTCTATATAGTGTTTTTCAATTCTGTATTTTTTTCAAGTTCCTACTTTTATGACTTTAGATAAAATTGCTCTTAGGACCAAACTGCTATTTTAGAAGTCTCAACTTTCACCAATCTAGCTGTTAAAGTATAGATCTGATTTATGGATGAAAAGTGCTCATTTATAATTTTATCTGAATAGCTTTAGGCAATTCTGACAATGAAAAATTTAGCTTTATTGACCAATGCAGCTAACATATCCACAAAGGAACTGTTATATAAATGCAGCCAATCAACCCCACAAAAAACATTTATTTGATTCTACAACCAAGTAAGTTTGGAAATTGTAATTGATAAAACAGTATTTTCTAAATCTCAGGACAGCTGCCCTTTAAAAAAAGAGATGAACAGAGTTGGGCAACTATAAGTAATTGACCCAAGGCCGCGTCAGAGAGATACAAGACAGAGATACAAGATACAGCGTCAGAGAGAGATACAAGACAGATTTGCATTGGTGTAAGCACAAAAATGGGAATTCAACATACCATATTTTTCAGAGTATGACCGGAGTATAAGACGCACCAAGATTTTAAAGAGGCAAATTTTAAAAAAAGTTTTTGCACTCTGCAGACCTCCCCAAAACAGCCCAGTTTTTGTCAAAAAAAGGGGGGGCATGCATAGTCTTTAGGAGGCTTGTAGAGTGCTCCTAGGGGCTAAAGGGGGCAAAAAACAGCCTGTTTTCTTTCATTTTTCCCCTTCCCCGCCCCCAGGAGCATTCTGGAAGCCTCTGAAAGATTATGCATGGCCATTTTTGGAAAGGGGGCGGGGTTTCAGGAGGCCAAAAATGCTGTATTCAGTGTACAAGACGCACCCAGATTTTCAGCCTCTTTTTTTGGGAGGAGGGAAGGTGCATCTTATACTCCAAAAAAATACAGTAGATCTTTTCAAGTAGGTATTGATTTGGCTACTAAGGTTTATAAAATAGACATATTACCCCAAAAAAATTTCAGCTCTTAATTCAGTGAGTTTGGTTTTGAAATGGAGATTTCAGATTGGCGTTTACATATGAGATGGAGGTTAAATAAAATACTGATACAGAAAGAGGCAAAACTGAGACTGTAAAAAGAAGCTAAAAGAGTACAAAAATTAAGGTACTTAACCTTAATCTTAATTAAACTACAGATTTAAGAATGGCTTGGAACATAAGCAAAGCTCTCATTAGAGGTTACTTTTTACAACATAATGGTAAACTGAAAGAAAAGAGATAAAAGAAAACACAAGCTAGTTTGAGTGACATAAAAAGAAGGGAATTATAGAAGTTTCCAGAGAAGATAAGTACCGTATTTCTCAACGAATTAAGATTTACAGCAACAATTATCTATGTAACTGTTTAACTGTTTATTTAATTTATAAGCCGCCCAATCCCGGAGGACTCCAGGCGGCTTACAGAAACAGACATTGAGAAAAATTAAAAACAGATAAAAACACGAAAAATTTAAAAAGACACAACATGCACCCAATCTAAGCGGGGCTGGACTTCAATCCAGAGGTCAACAGTCCCAGGCCTGCTGGAATAGCCAGGTTTTAATAGCTTTTCGGAAGGCCATGAGAGTGGGTAGGGTCCGGATCTCTGAGGGTAGCTCATTCCATAGGGCCGGAGTGGCAACAGAGAAGGCCCTACTCCGAGGCGTCGCCAGCCGGCATTGTCCAGCTGATGGCACCTGGAGAAGGCCCATCCTGTGAGATCTTATCGGTCTTAGGGAGGTGTGCGGCAGAAGACGGTCTCGAAGATATCCGGGTCCTAGGCCATGTAGGGCTTTAAAGGTGATAACCAGCACCTTGAAGTGCGTTCGGAGACCAATAGGAAGCCAGTGCAGCTTGCGGAGGATAGATGTAATGTGGGTGTACCTAGGTACACCCAGTATCGCTCGCACGGCTGCATTCTAGACTAGTTGCAGTCTCCGAACACTTTTCGGGGCAGCCCCATGTAGAGCGCATTACAGTAATCCAGTCTTGAGGTCAAGAGGGCGTGAGTGACAGTTTGCAGTGCCTCCCGGTCCAAATAGGGCCGCAACTGGTGCACCAGGCGAACCTGGTCAAAGGCCCCCCTGGTCACAGCCGACAGATGATGTTCCAACGTCAGCTGCGGATCCAGGAGGACCCCCAAGTTGCGAACCCTCTCTGAGGGGAGCAAATTTTTTCCTCCCAGGCTTAGGGACGGTGAATGATTTCACTTGTAGA
The DNA here is from genome assembly GCF_051295495.1 of Thamnophis sirtalis. NCBI lineage: Eukaryota > Metazoa > Chordata > Lepidosauria > Squamata > Natricidae > Thamnophis > Thamnophis sirtalis. The sequence goes on along the minus strand of NW_028261382.1, from coordinate 144,827,437 downwards.
TATTAAATAGGAGGGACGACAGGACCGACCCCTGCGGCACCCCATAATTAAGGGGCCTAGGAGTCAACCTCTGCCCTCCAACCAACACCGACTGCGACCTGTCAGAGAGGTAGGAGGAGAACCACCGTAAAACGGTGCCTCCCACTCCCACCTCTTCCAGCCGTCGCAGAAGGATACCATGGTTGATGGTATTGAAGGCCGCTGAGAGGTCAAGGAGCACTAGGATAGAGGAATGTCCTCTATCCCAGGCCCGCCACAGATCATTGGTCAGTGCAACCAAAGTGATTTCAGTGCTGTAACCAGGCCTGAAACCAGACTGAAAAGGGTCTAGATAATCTGCTTCATCCAAGATCCGTCGGAGTTGGAGGGCCACTACCTTCCCAACAACCTTCCCTAAGAAAGGGAGGTTGGAGACTGGACGATAGTTTTTAAGAATAGGTGGATCCAGAGAAGGCTTCTTGAGGAGGGGTCTCACCACCGCCTCCTTCAGAGGTTGTAGAAAAGAACTCTCCCGCAATGAAGTGTTCGTAATTCTCTGAAGCCAGCCTCGCGTTACCTGCCTGCTGGTCGCAACCAGTCAGGAGGGACACGGATCCAGTAAACAGGTAGAAGCACTCATCGCTCCCATGGCCTTGTCAACTTCATCAGGGGTGACAAGCTGGAACTCATTCCAGGAAATCTGAGCAAGACCCTCCCCCATCTCCGCTGGTTCTGTCCAAGTGGAGTCAAGGTCTGTCCGAATCTGAGCGATTTTGTCCAACAGAAACTGGGCAAACTCCTCAGCCTGTCCCTGTAAGGCATCCCCTGCTTCCCCCCCCTTTCAGGAGGGAGCGGGTTATCCTAAACAGGGTAGCTGGGCTAGATTCTGCAGATGCAATAAGAGCGGAAAAATGTACACATTTTGCCGCCTGTATCGCCACAAGTCCTAGTGAAGGCTCTTAGTAGGGTTCGGTCAGATTCGGAGTTGCTAGCCCTCCAGCGTTGCTCTAGGTGTCTCTTTTGGAGCTTCATCCCCTGGAGTTCCTCGGTGAACCAAGGAGCCCTCCTGGATCCACTGCCGTGGAGAGGCCACAAAGGCGCAATCCAGTCTAGTGCCTCAGTCACCGCTGTATTCCATGTGGCGACCAAGGACTCCGTCGGATTGTGGGCGAGAGAGTCAGGTATCTCCCCAAGCTCCTTCTGAAATCCCAACAGGTTCATCAGGTGCCTGGGGCGGAACCACTTAATCGATTCCACCTCCCTGCCGTGGGGGAGTAGCTTCTGAAAATCAAGCCTCAACAGGAAGTGATCTGACCATAACAAGGGCGAGATCTCTATATCCCTCAACTCAAGATCACGTCTCCACTGCCCCGAGAGAAACACTAGGTTGAGCGTGTGTCCCGCTCTATGAATCGGACCCTGAATTACCTGGGTCAAGTCCATCGTTGTCATGGAAGCCATGAACTCCTGGGCCCCATTGGAGTGTTCGCCTAGGGACGGCAGGTTGAAGTCCCCCAGTACTATCAGTCTGGGGAACTCAACCACCAACCCGGCTACTGACTCCAGGAGCGCAGGCAGGGCTGTTGTGACGCAACTGGGAGGTAGGTACGTCAAAAGCAAGCCCACTTGAACCCCTAGGTCCAACTTCAAGAGAAGGGACTCATACCCTACAGTCTCCGGAGCAGGGATCCTGCGAAGAACTAATGATCCTCGGATAATATAAAAAGTAAAAGAAATGAAAATGAATTATGCAAAAGAAAATAACTTTGAGTTTGCAATTAAATAAAGGAAACGGTTAGCATACAAATGATGAAAATAAAATAAAATGATATTGAAATTTGCAAGAGGGAGATGTTGTAATAGCAGATAATATGGCTATGCAAAAGTTATTTAATCTATATTATTCTAATCTAGATAATGAACAATAATTTTTGGAGAAAATGAATCAATATTTAAAGGCACAAAATTTATTATGAGTTGCAGAGAAAAAGAAATAGATTACAAATGGACATAACAATAAGGGAAGTTTGTAAAACTATAAAAAAGACTAAAACAGGAATGGTTCCTGGACCGTATATGGGTTAACCTTTTCTTATTATCTTTACAAAATATGATGAATTCTACTTTATAGAGCATAAAGATGCCAGAGACTGCAAAGAGGCTAACAGGGACAAGAATTGACTTTAACACAAAACTATCAGCAGTATCATGACTGAAAAATGATTATGTTGTTTACAATGGTTCTAATTGAAAGAGTGAAAAAGGTTATACAAGAATTTATTTATGAGGATAAATGTAGATTTTTATCTAAAAGACTTTTAAAGGCTAATGTTAAAATACTTTGGATATTTTGGATTACTGGGAGCAACTTAATGAAAAATTGGCCACATTGACTGAGATTGAGGTTTGAGGTTTATTCGATTTATATGCCGCCCTTCTCCCAAGGACTCAGGGCGGCGTACAACATTAAAAGAAACACATACTACAAAAGTTAAAAAGAAATTAAATAGGATATCCCCAAACCCAATTAAAATCAACAATGACAAATTTTTTTAAAAGAATTAAAATTAAAATTAACAATAATCAATACTTTGATTTGTTTTGTTCAGGTCAGGCTGGCTTGCTGGAAAAGCCAACTTTTTAGGGCGCGTCAGAAGGACCGGAGATCGGGGATTATACGAAGCTCCGGGGGCAGCTCATTCCAGAGGGAAGGTGCTCCCACAGAGAAGGCTCTCCCCCTGGGGGTCACCAGTCGACACTGTCTGGCCGACGGCACCCTGAGGAGGCCAACTCTGTGGGATCACACTGGACAATGGGAGGCTACCGGTGGCAGTAGGTGGTCTCGCAGGTACCCTGGGCCTAAGCCATGGAGCGTTTTAAAGGTCATAACTAGTACCTTGAATCGCACCCGGAAGACAACCGGCAACCAGTGCAGGCCGCCTAAAAGGGCTGTAACATGGGAATACCTGGGTGCCTCCATGACAACCTGCGCAGCCACATTCTGGACCAGTTGAAGCTTCCGGGTGCTCTTCAAGGGCAGCCCCATGTAGAGAGCGTTACAGTAGTCCAGGTGAGAAAGGACGAGGGCATGAGTGACGGTGCACAGAGCATCCCGATCCAGAAAGGGGCGCAACTGACGTGCCAAGCGAACCTGGTAAAAAGCCCCCTGGTCACGGCCGTCAGGTGTTCTTCTAAACTAAGCTGCGTATCCAGGAGGACGCCCAGATTGCGGGCCCTCTCTGAGTGGGCTAAAATTTCTCCCCTATCATCAAAGATGGAACAAGATGCACAAATCGGGATGACGGAAACCACAGCCACTCCATCTTGGAGGGATTGAGCTTGAGCCTGTTCCTCTCCATCAAGATCCGCACAGCCTCCAGGCATCGGGACATCACGTTGAGGGCATCGTTTGGGTGGTTTGGGGTAGAGATGAAAAGTTGGGCATCATCAGCATATTGATGATACCATACCCACAAACCACGGATGATCTCATCCAGTGGTTTCATATATATGTTGAACAGGAAGGGTGAGAGAACCGACCCCTGGGGCACCCCACAAGTGAGGTGCCTCGGGGTCGATCCCTGCCCTCCAGTCAACACAAACTGCGACCGATCCGACAGGTAGGAGGAGAACCACCGTAAAACGGTGCCCCCCACTCCCAACCCCTCGAGTCATCGCAGTAGGATACCATGGTTGATGGTATCAAAAAGCCGCTGAGAGGTCTAATAGGACCAAGACAGAGGAACAGCCCCTATCCCGGGCCCGTCAGAGATCATCGACCAACGCAACCAATGCCGTCTCTGTGCTGTATCCGGGCCTGAAATCTGACTGAAACGGATCCAGGTAGACAGCTTCATCCAGGGACTGGGGAAGCTGACGTCCTACCGCATTCTCAACAACCTTCGCTACAAAGCAAAGGTTGGAGACCGGACGATAGTTGGCTAAAGAAGCTGGGTCCAGGGAAGACTTCTTAAGGAGGAGCCTCACCACCGCCTCCTTCAAGGCGGTGGAAAAGAACCCCTCTCTCAACAAAGCGTTGGTAATCTCCTGGAGCCAGCCTCGAGTCACCTCCCGGAAAGCCGAGACTAACCAAGAGGGACACGGGTCCAGCATACAAGTGGCAGCACTGAGTCTCCCCATAATCCTGTCCTTGCCCTTGGGGCTCACAGGATCAAACTCATCCCAGATGGTCTCCACAAAATTCATCCCCATTGACTCGCCCGAATCTACCCAGTCAGAGTCCAGGCCCGTCCGGATCTGAGTGATTTTATCCTGCAGATACTGAACAAATTCTTCAGCCCTACCCTGCAAGGGGTCTTTCCCAGCTCCTTGGTTAAGTAAGGAGCGGGTCACCCTAAACAGGGTGGCTGGACAGTTATCTGCGGATGCGATAAGAGCGGAAAAATGTTGCCGTTTTGCCACTTTTATTGCCACTAAGTAGGATTTAATATGAATCCTTACTAGTGTTCGATCAGATTCGGACTGTGTCAGCCTCTGCTTTGCTGTTGCTTTGGCTGCCATGAAACGGGGAGGGTGGGCATGGTATTTGGGAGGGGTTACTCATTGTGCTGGAGGAAGGTTCTGGAGTTCAGCTGCCTATCGGACTACGCATGCGTGGGAGATTCCCGGCAGGACTAACAGCACCGACATTCCATCTTTGTGATGCCTTTTGAAGTTATCTCACACCTGACACTTGAGAGAATTATGATTGGACTGTAACTGTGATGCCAAGGGGTGGGGAATGGGCTATTCTATATATCCATCACTTTCACGCCTAAATAATCAGACTTCGCTACGCTATGCCTTTAATCATTTATAATTAGTAAAAATACACTTGATTTCTACACATGGAGTCTCGTGGTCTTCTTTCCTGATTATCTAATGGAGAGGTCCTGACAGACTGGCTGGCCCCCCAACCACTCTCTAGGCGTCTTTTCCAGCATTTCATCTCCCTGAGCTCCTTGGTAAACCAGGGAGCTACCCGGGATCGACACCGGGTCAGAGGCCGCAAAGGCACAACACGATCCAAAGCCCCAGTGGTCACCCTATTCCAGGCTTCCACTAGGGCTTCGGTCGAGTTGTGAGCAAGGGATTCAGGAAAAGTCCCAAGCTCCATCAGGAACCTTTCAGGGTCCATCAGGTGCCTGGGGCGGAACCATCTAGTCAGTTCCGCCTCCCTGCAGTGAGTATGGAAGTCAAGCCTGATGAGGAAATGATCCGACCATGACAAGGGTTGGATAGAAATATCCCCTAATTCTAGATCATTCATCCACTGCCCAGAGACAAAAATCGGGTCGAGCGTGCGTACCCCATTATGGGTGGGGTCTTGAATTAACTGAGTTAGGTCCATAGCTGTCATGGAAGCCATGAACTCCCAAGCTGATTCAGATATCTCGCCAATGGAAGGCAGATTGAAATCCCCCAGGATCATAAGCCTGGGGAAATCAACCGCCAATCCAGCTAACACATCCAGCAGTTCCGACAGGGCCGATGAAACATAGCAGGGAGACAGGTACGTAACAAAAAGGCCCACCTGAACTCCAAGGCCCCATTTCACAAAAAGGGACTCACACCCGCCTATCTAAGGCACAGTGACATCCTGAGGTCTGAGACTTTCCCTAATAACCACTGCCACCCCCCCCCCCACCCCTGCCCTGGGCTCTCGGCTGGTGAAATGCCCGGAAGCCTGGTGGGCATAATTCACTAAGGGAAACACCCCCTCATGGCCCAACCAGGTCTCCGTAATGCACGCCAGGTCGCTCCACCCTCTTGTATGAGGTCGTAAATGAGGGGAGCCTTATGTACCACGGACCTGGCGTTAAGCGACACCAGCCGGAGACCAGGGTCCTGTAATCCCGAGCATCCAGGGGTGTGAGAAGGGTGATGAGGGTCGGAACGCGCGATCGCTCTTAAACAGCGGATCCGCGTCCCCCAAACATAATTTGGCTCTCGGCCCCCACCATATCTGCCTCTCCCACAAACAGTAGAGATGGTGGACCCCCCAATGGAATGGCTTAATGTCTCCCCCAGAATTCCAACCCTTCCCAGCACTCCTGACCCGCACCCCTTAGTTAGCTCTGGCCTGAGCCCTGGCAGACTCCCCCCCCCAAACCTGTCTGAGCAATCCGTATCAACCCCCCCGCCCTCCCCCTAAAATTTGATTTAAAACCCCCTATAAAAAAAACCTAAGCAGTCTCTTCTTGGTATGCCACCTCTCGGGATCCCAAAATCCCTCCTTGAGGAAGCGTCTTGATAGGCAAGAAGGCCATCCCCGGGAAAGGGGGAGTTCCCGAAGGGAATAAAGTTCTGTCGCAGTATAGCATAGAGGAGAATGTGGCATCAACCAAATGGGATGACAATCATTGATTGTCCTAGATGCAGAAGAGGCCTTTGACGATTTGAACTGGGCTTTCCTGTTTAAAGGTTTAGAAGATAGGAATATGGGAGAGAATGTATACAATAAGTAAGTAATTATAAATCCATTTATAATTCATAGAAATCAATTTATACTTCATAGAAAGTACACATCACTGGCAATGGAGATTTGATACAAAAAGGGACAAGACAGGGATGCCAGTTGACTCCTGTCCTGTTTATTTTAGTTACTGAATCACTGAATATAAGTCAAAATGACAGAATTGTGGGAGTAAAGATGTAAAAACTTAAAGGCATTTGCAGATAACTTGATCTTGGTTTTGGAGTACCACTAAAGAAAATAGAAATATGAATGGGAAAATTAAAAGAATTTCATGCTTTAGCAGCTATTAAGATGATGAAGATGTTAATGAAGAACACAAAATGGTTGATCAAAGAATTGATGAAGAAAATGGGATTAAAATTGAGAAAAAGTATAATATTTGGTTATTACTATGACAAATATGAACTACATATTATTAAAAAGAACTATGTTAAAACATGGAATGAACTTAAAAAGACATGTTCAGATGGGTGAAACTACAATTGTCATTGCTGGAGAAAAATGTTGTGATAAAAATGAATGTTTTGTCTAGAATGATTTTTTTCAGACAATGCCCATTTTGTCAATTGATATACCATATAAACAGTGATAAAAGGATATACTTAAATTGATGTGGCAAGGGAAAATGCCACAAATTAAAATGCCGCAAGATGAAAAGGAAAGAAGAGCATTTGATTGACCTGATTTGAAATTGTATTTCATGGCTTGTTATTTGGTTTGGATGAAAGAGTAAGTGCTTCTGAGAAGTAGACAACTTTTAGAGTTAGAAGCCCATGACCTAAAATGTGGATGGCACTCATTTCAGTCCTGAGCTACAAATAGTCTCCTGTATTGATAAGACAAAAAGACCACTGTCTTACCTGAACAGTCGTTCTCTGGGGGCTGCGGGAGAGTCCAAGCATGGGACATACCCAAGCTATGATGTCCCAGGGCGGGGAGAATTCACAGAGACCGGAGCCTCTGCAACCTTTTGCAATATTCTTTGCCCCAATGAGGCTTCGGCTGAGGCAAAGGTGTCTTATCTTGTAGTTACGGATGAAGGCCATGGGAGACGCCGACGTGGCTGCCCTACAGATATCAATGATCGATGCCTGGGTTGCCCATGCAGCGGATGTGGCTGTACTTCTCATAGAGTGAGCAGTCACCCGACCTGTTACGGGCTTGGCTTGAAGTTCGTATGGCAGCTTAATGCTGGCCCGCAGCCAACGACCAATGGTATGCAACAATGCTTTTTGCCCTTGCGACCCGGGATGAAAAGAGACAAACAATGCCTCAGAACACCTAAAGTCTTTGGTTGTCTTGACGTAGATGCGAACTGCACGTCTTACGTCCAACTTGTGCCAATCCCTTTCTCTGGGATGTGATGGTTTGGGACAGAAGTTGGGAAGGATCACTTCCTGTGATCTGTGAAACAGTGTGTTGACTTTAGAAACAAAGGTAGGGTCAAGCCGCAATATGATCCTACCCGGGTGTATAATGCATAGGTCCTCCCTGACCGAGAGGGCCGCCAACTCTGACACCCTCCTAGCCGAAGTGATAGCGACCAAGAAGGCTGTTTTAATGGTCAGATGTCGAAGAGATGTAGTCCGGAGTGGCTCGAACGGAGCCCCTGTTAATGCATGAAGGACAAACGGCAAGTTCCATGACGAATATTGGTGCACCGTAGGAGCCCTGATGTTCGATGCGTCCTTCAGGAAGTTTTTAACTTGAGGGTGTTGGCTCAAGGTACGGGAGGAACCCCTGGAGAGAACGGTGGACAAGGCTGCTACCTGGCGGCATAGGGTGTTGGGGCCAGGCCCTTGTCCAACCCCTCCTGCAGAAAGTCCAGCACTTGTGGAATAGATGCCTCTGTGTCTCGCAACCCTTTTCCTTGACACCAGGCAGAGAATGCCCCCCAGGTGGCTTCATATATTCTGGTCGTCGAAGGTCTCCTGGACGCCTGGATGGTCTGGATTACCTTGTCAGAAAATTTCTGTTTCCTCAGGAGGCCCCCCTCAAGTGCCAGACGGCTAGTTGCAGCTATTGGGGGTCTGGGTGGAGTAGCGCCCCCTGGCTGAGGGAGATGGTCTCCTGAGAAATCCTCCAAAGTTTTTGTACGGACTGACAAGGTCCACGTACCAGGACCTCCTGGGCCAATGGGGTGCCACGAGCACAATCTCTGCCTCTTCCTCCAAGAGCTTGGCCATAACCTGTGGGATGAGCGGGAGAGGGGGGAATGCGTACAGAAGCCCCGGAGGCCACCTGCACCACAGGGCATTCGTCCCCTCTGCCCCGGAGACCGGTAACAGGAGTGGAAGCGAGGCAGGTGGGTGTTGAGGCGGGTGGCAAAGAAGTCGACCTGTGGTTCGCCGAACCTCCGCAAATTTGATTGAATATGTCCAGATGCAACCGCCACTCCGAATGATCTATCGTTTGCTGGCTCAACCAATCCGCCTCCTGGTTGCTGGTCCCAGAGATGTGGTCTGCCCTGATGGAAAGCAGGTGACGCTCCGCCCACCTGCCCAGAGCCTCCGCCTCCGTCATGAGTGATCTGGAGTACATGCCGCCTTCTCTGTTGATGTGGGCCTTTGTTGCCACGTTGTCGGTGAGCAACAGAACGGGCTGTCCGGCAACTTGAGGGGAGAACTGATGCAGAGCAAGCCGGGCCGCCCTTAGCTCCAGCCAGTTGATGCTGTAGGAGGACTCCCTCTGGCTCCACAGTCCCTGAGCCAGTTGGCCCTGGCAATGCGCTCCTCACCCCTGCAGGCTGGCATCGGAGGTCACCACAATCCTCTCGGGTTCTTTGAACAGAGACCCTTTCCTTACTGCTTTCGTCCTCCACCAGGTTAGAGAGCGAGTCACTTTTGGTGGAACACGGACGCACCTGTGCGAGTTGCTGTCCCTTGCCCTTTGCATGGGTAGGAGGAACCATTGTAGTTCCCTGGCGTGAAGACAAGCCCAGGGAACTACCTTCAGGCAGGAGATCATGATGCCCAGTAGTTGGGACAACTGGACAATCTGTACTGACCTGGACGCGCTGCAAAGTCACACCTTGTCCCTGAGAATCCTCAAGCACTCCGGGGACAGGAAAACCTGACAAAAGTTTGAGTCCAGGATGACGCCCACGTGTTGTATGCGTGTAGTTGGCTCCAGGTGGCTGTTCTTCAGGTTTACTGAGAAGCCGTGCTGCTGGAGAGTTCTGATGGTAGTCCGGACATCCTGCCGCGCTTGGGCCTGGCTTGAGGAGTGAATTATGATGTCGTCGAGATAACACACCAGGCGAATGGGGCGGTTCCGGAGATGGGCCACCATGACAGCCAGCAGTTTCGTGAATGTCCTGGGCGCGGACGAAAGTCTGAAGGGGAGAGCTTGGTATTGGTAGTGCTCCCCTTCGAAAAAGAACCTCAGGAACTTCCTGTGCGTCGCATGGATGGGTACGTGGAGGTAAGCCTCCTTTAGATTTATTGAGGTAAGGAGGTCCCCCCACCTCACGCAATCCAAGATGGAATGGAGGGATTGCATTTTGAACCACCTGTATGCCAGATGGAGGTTCAGGCGCTTCAGGTCCAGGATGGCTCTCCACCCCCGACACCTTGGGCACCAGAAACAGGATGGAGTAAAACCCCTGCTGCTCCCTGGGCACTGGTTCTACAGCCCTTATTTGGATGAGGTGACGGATCTCCGCCTGCATGAGCTCCATTTTCAGGGGGCTCCTGGGCGAGGGACAACGGATGAAGGTCCATTGCAGAAAGGATAGGAACACCAGCCGAAGGCCCGTCCTGACCGTGTTCAACACCCACTTGTCTGTGGTTATCTCCCCCTACCTGTCGGCGTAATATTGAAGCCGACCCCCTATGGGGAGATCCCTGTGGTGGTCACTTCCCACGGCGGAAATTTTGGGAATTGGATCCGCCACGAAAGGGCTTTCGAAAGGAGTGTTGGTGTTGTTGCCTACCACGCGTCCCAAAGGAACTCCTGTCCTGACCTCTATCACCCAGCTGGGAGTAGGGCCTAGTATAGGAAGAAGAGGTGGGAGGCTGTGACCAAAATGGCTGCCTCAGAAAGGAGCCAGACCCTTTGCGATCAGACTTCTTAAAAGTCGCAGGCAAAATCTTTCTTTTGTCTTTTGTCTCAATAGTAAATTTATCTAGTGCCTCCCCAAACAGGAGACCCCCTTTGAAGGGGGCAGATGCCAGCTTCCACTTGGCCTTCATCTCCGCCTGCCAGTGGCGAAGCCAGAGCAAGCGGCAAGGTCACATTGGAAGACAGCACCCTGGACGCAAATTTTGCTGCATTCAGGGATAGCATCAGCGGAGTACTCAACTGCAGTAATAATTTTAGTTAGGTCGTGTTCCCACCGAGATCCCCGGGAGGGGGGTTGGATCTCAGTTGCCTCAACCAGAGGAGTGAGGAACGGATGAAAAATGATGCAGAAGTGGATGCCCTAATGGCCCAGACGGCTGCCTGGTGAGTCTTAAGACATGCCTTCTCCGACTTTTTGTCTTCTGTCTTGAGGCCCTCCAAGAGGTCTGCCAGCAGATTAGAGTTAGAGGTCAAGGAGACCAACGGGGCATCCACTTCTGGAAGCTTCAGGGCCTCCTCCATCCTATTCTCTACAACGTAGAATGTCTTGCGCCCCCCCCCCCCCCACTGGGGTTTGTCAAGGTCCCAGGCTGCATCCACTGCCTCTGGACCACGTCCATGAAGAGGTCCGGAACCGGGATAGATTCCTGGGCCAGGGTCGGTTCTTTAAACAAGCCCTCTTTATGGTCCTTGGTGTTTGAGACCCCTGTAATTGTGCCCTTGGGGGTAGAGCCCAACTCAGTGGAAGCCTTTGCCTTATGAAGAATGGACTTGAAGAGGGAAGGCTTAAAGAGGCCGGTGAATGCTGGCTTATCTGGGGGAAGATCCTCGTCCTCCGATAGCTCGAAGTCCTCTACTTCCCCTTCCTCTAGGGCGGACTCCTCCATAGCAACTGAGGTGCTAGGGGAGGCCAGAGCCTGCTCTGCAGCCTGTCTGGGAGTCGGTTTGGTCTTGGAAGGCACTACCTTACTGCTACCTTTTTGCTTCATGCCTTCCGCGATGCCTTGGGAGATAGCAAGAGTTATAATCTCCCTCATCTCAGTGGAGAGGCCTGATTTCCTGCTCCTCCTGTGGCAGGATCTGCCGGCCTCCTCTACCTCCAGAATGGGAACCCTCCTGAGTAGGGGGGATGCCATGGAATGGTTCCAGTTCCTCTCTCAGGGAGGAACTGGGAGAGTTGGGGTAACCTCAAGAGGCCTCAGGGGAGGAATCCCTAGAAGTACTTCCATCAGATGAAGGAGACCTGGTCTCCTGAGGGGAGTCAGGCTCCCTGTCCACCCTCTGGGCTGGGGTTGGATCAGAAACCTCCATGCGTTCTGGGGATGGATCTTGTCCCCGTGGTCTGGGAGATCCCACGCCCGCCTTGTACTGTTTGGAACTGTCTCTCCTGTCACTGTTCCCGGATGGTCCTGCGGGGGCCTTGCTAGAGGATCCCTTGCCCCCTTTGCTCCCTTTGGGTGGGGGATCCACCCTGCTACATTTGGCTGAAGGCCCTGACTGCGCTTCCTGGCCCTACAAACCTCCGTCTGGCATGGTGGTTCAGTAGCGGGGGTTTTAGCAGTGATGAACTGGACTGATAGGCTGGTATTGGGTTCGAGCCAGCCGGCTGCGAATGCCCGCAGATCTATGTGAGGAGAGGGAAGCCCGGGAGACAAGGCCCTTCCTCCGGCCGTTACCGGATAGCTATCTTATGGGAGGAGAGGCCTGCTGGCGCCCCAGGCAAGACTCCGGTCTCCCGGTGGTGATCCGCTGCTGAGAGAACTGCTGTCTGGTGGGACTTAGTCCACGCGCTGCCGCGACCCTTAACACCTCTCAAACGGCCGCCACTGTTGTGCGCTATGTTGTCGCGGCCCGTGACGCTTCCCCACGGCCGCCGCTCCTTTCCTCTACTTGTCTGACTAGATTCGGTGCTCGCTCTACACACAGAACCAGCTAGGTCTCCCAAAATGGCCACAGCTGTGCATGCCGCCTGTACCCTTGCCGCCAAAAAAAAGCACACGAAGGGCACCTAAAATGGCCGCCGCAACCGCCGGGTTAACTAGAGAGCTGCCCGCACCCGCCGGAGCTCCGAGAAGGCTCGGCCGTGCTGCGCAATGCGCCTGGCGGCTGGGGAGGCAGCTGACCGGGAAGCCTCCCCTCAGTTCGCTGGCCTTCGCCGGGCAAAGGACTCACACTTCGCTCCGCTTGCGACCAGCGGTAGGCAGCGATCCCGGCAATCTCTCAGCCTCGGGAAGCAGTGACAGGCTCCTTAAACTTTCAATCCTTTCCTGGTGGTCTGAGGATGGCAAAATCTACTTTTAAACTTCAAGGTACAACGGGAAGTTCAGTCTATCTGCACTAAGACCGAGGAACTCCCCAATTGCAAGTCCTCTCGGGCGGACTGAGTTTTTAAACTGAGATATTAGAGGCAAAGGGAGGCGTGGTCAAAGGAAAAAAGACACTCAGTCCTAGGGCAGATAGACTGTGTTAACCCATGCTTGGACTCTCAAAGCAGTGCTCAGGAGAAAGGACGTTGGTCTTACCTGAACGTCTATTTTCTGATGGGAGGAGGGAATGGTCACACGTGGGTTTTATCACAACCTGATTGGTCCAAGGTTGAGAGGAAATCTATAAATACCGGTGCCTGTCCATTGCTAGCCCAGATTCTCGAACATGAACGGTACAACTGAAAAACAAGAAACAACACAACAAACCCCGGGAAACACCCCCCGGGCCCTCCCCTTGGCCCCAACAGACAGAACTCAGGGCGGGTTGTGACCATTCCCTCCTCCCATCAGAAAATAGACGTTCAGGTAAGACCAACGTCCTTTTTCCAGAATGGGAGGAGGGAATGGTCACACGTGGGACATACCCAAGCTAAAGTCCCAGGGAGGGAGAACAGGAACTCTAGGAACCAAGGGGAGCCTCAGCTGCCACCCCCTGTAGGACCCTACGACCGAAGGATGCGTCCGCCGACGCGAAAGCATCCAGACGATAATGCCGGATGAACGAGGTTGGAGTGGCCCAGGTAGCCGCCCGGCAGATGTCTTCAAACGGGGCCCTCGTGGCCCATGCTGCCGAGGTTGCCGCGCTCCTTGTAGAGTGCGCCGTGACACCTGATGGAACCGGCCGCCCTGAGGCCACGTAGGCCTCCGAGATGGCCTGACGCAGCCAACGGCCGATGGTAGCCGAGGACACCCTCGAACCCAGAGCCGCAGGCAGGAAAGAGACGAACAAGGCCTCCGACTTGCGGAAATCCTTGGTCCGCCGGAGGTAGATCCGCAAGGCACGGCGGACATCCAGACGATGCCAAAGACGCTCCCTGTCAGTAGACGGACTCGGGCAGAAGTCAGGCAGGACGATCTCCTGAGCCCTGTGAAAGGGGGTATTTACTTTGGGGACGAATGCCGGGTCAAGGCGAAGGACCACTCTGTCCTGGTGAAAATGACAGAGGTCGTCCTTACAAGACAGGGCGCCCAGCTCGGATATACGCCGGGCGGAAGTGATGGCCACCAGGAAGACCACCTTCAGTGATAAGAAGCGCAAGTGCACCGAGCGGAGAGGTTCAAACGGAGCTCCCGTTAAGGCCTTGAGGACAAGCGGCAGATCCCACGTGGGGAATCTATGAACGGGGGGAGGCCTGAGATTTGCCGCCCCCTTGAGGAACAGCTTGACCAGAGGAGACTGGGAAAGAGAAGAAGATCCCGCCCCCCCCAAGACCGAGGACAGAGCCGCCACTTGGCGACGCAAGGTGTTTTGCGATAGCCCGTCCTCCAGGCCCTTCTGAAGGAAATCCAAGACGTTGGGGATGGTGGCTCTGTCGGGAGAGATGCCCTTGGGGGAGCACCAGCGGACGAACGCTGCCCAGGTGGAGTTATAAATGCGGGTCGTTGAGGGACGACGGGCCGCCTCGATGGTGCGAATGACCCCGAAAGACAGATGAGCCCCCCTTAGAAGCCGCCGTTCAAGAGCCAAACGGTCAGCTGAAGCCACTGAGGCTCTGGGTGAATCAGGGCCCCTTGCCGTAAGACCACCTCCCCCTGCGGAATCCTCCACGGGGAAGTCACTGACAGCTGAACCAGGTCCGCAAACCAGAGTCTCCTGGGCCAAAACGGGGCCACCAGAATGACCAGGGCCCTTTCCGTCACCACCTTCCTGACGGTCCCCGGGATGAGTGGAATGGGGGGAAAGGCATAGAGAAGGCCCGGGGGCCACCGGCTCCTGAGGGCATCCGTGCCCTCTGCCGAGCTGGATTGGAAACGGGTGAAGAAACGCGGGAGTTGTGTGTTCTCGGGAGACGCAAACAGGTCCACCCGGGGGGACCCGAACCGACGACAGATCTCCCGGAACAGCGACGGGTGGAGTTGCCACTCGCCGTTGTCCAGAGTTGCTCGACTGAGCCAGTCCGCCTGGACGTTGGAGAGTCCCGAGATGTGCTCCGCCACCAGGGACTGTAAGTGTTTCTCCGCCCACGACCCCAATCGCAGAGCCTCCAGCCAGAGGGCTCTCGAGTGGGTCCCGCCCTGACGATTGATGTGCGCCTTGGTGGCCACATTGTCCGTCAGGAGGAGAACGTGGCTCCCTTCCACCGAGGAGCGAAAGTGACTCAGAGCCAGACGCGCGGCCTTCAGTTCCAGCCAATTGATGTTGTGACGGAGGTCCGAGGCCGTCCATCTGCCCTGAGCCATCCGAGAGCCCACCAGGGCCCCCCACCCGAACAGACTCGCGTCCGTGGTGACGGTCACCCTGTTCGGCTCCCAGAACAGACACCCCCGCTGGATGGCCGGGGAGAGCCACCACACCAGGGATGCACGAACCCCCGTCGAGATGCGGAGAGTCCGAAGGGAATTGCTCATTCGTCCCCTCTGATAGGGGATAAGCTCCCATTGAAGGGGCCGAAGATGGAGTCTGGCCCACGGGACAATCCCTATGCAAGAGACCATCTTGCCCAATAACTGCGACAGAGAGAGGATGGAAACGGAGCGCTTTGTGCGAACGCTCTCTGCCAGCCGACGAAGGCTGACCCGCCTCTCCTGAGACAGACGCACCTTCCCCAACTTGGAATCTATGACTGTCCCCAGATGCAGAATGCGAGTGGAGGGAGTGAGATGGCTCTTTTCGAAGTTTACCGAGAACCCCAGGGCCTGGAGGCTTCGAATGGTAATCTGAAGATCTGAAACGGCCTGAGACAGGGAGCCCGCCTGAAGCAAGACATCGTCTAAATAACATTGGAGGCGGACCGGGACCGATCTCAGATGGGCCGCCAGAGCCGCCAGGACCTTTGTGAAGGTCCTCGGGGCCGAGGCCAGGCCGAAGGGAAGAGCCCTGTACTGGTAATGGTGGGGCCCGTGGGAGAACCTCAAGAACCGGCGATGAGCGGGCAGGATGGGGATATGAAGATAGGCCTCCGTGAGATCCACGGAGGCCAGGAAATCGCCTTTCCTGATGCCCTGAAGGATGGACTTGAGCGATGACATTTTGAACCTCCTGTAGACCAGAAACCTGTTCAGGCGCTTGAGGTCTAGAATTGCTCTCCAACCCCCCGTGCTCTTCGGGACCACGAAGAGATTTGAGTAGTGGCCCCGGCCCCGTTCCCCTGCGGGAACCGCCTCCACCGCATGGATTTCGAGGAGGTGGGCGATCGCCTGACTCATCAGGCGGCGGCGCTCTCGACTCCGGGATGGAGGGAACGACCGAAAGAGATTTGGAGGAGTGGAGAGAAATTCTAACCTGAGCCCGTAACGAACCGTGGCTCGAACCCAGGCGTCCGACGTGATGTCGTCCCACCGGTCCGCATAAAGAGCGAGGCGGCCGCCGATGGGATGACTCGGGTTCGAGTCACTTCCCCCTGCGGAAGGGACGGCCGCCTCCCCCCCGAAAGGGCCGCCGAGCCTGGCCCTGGAAACGGCTCCTGTCCTGGAAGGGCTGCCCCAAGAAATGCCTGTCAGAAGAGAAAGAAGAGAAGCGCTGGTTATAGCCGAAGTTAGGGGCCCTATACCGTTGCCTACGGAAGGGACGTG
Source organism: Thamnophis sirtalis (assembly GCF_051295495.1). Classification (NCBI taxonomy): domain Eukaryota; kingdom Metazoa; phylum Chordata; class Lepidosauria; order Squamata; family Natricidae; genus Thamnophis; species Thamnophis sirtalis. The sequence goes on along the minus strand of NW_028261382.1, from coordinate 144,810,919 downwards.
ACTTGTTCTCGGCCTTCTTAGCCGTGGAGGGTAGGACCTTCTTCTTGTCCTTATCCTCCACGAGGATGCGAGTAAGGGCCTCCCCGAAGAGATCGGGCCCCTTGAAGGGGGCAGCCGCCAAATCCCATTTGGCTTTGTTGTCCATTTGCCAATGGCGCAACCACAGGAGCCTACGGGAGGTGACCGAGGTGGCCAGGGCGCTAGAAGCAAACTTGACCGTGTCCAAGGTCGCGTCAGCTGAGAACTGACACGCCGCCAGAATCTTGACCAGATCCTGATGGATCCGGTCCTCCTGTATGGGAATGCGTGCCTGCAGCTTCTTGAGCCACATGACCGTGGCACGATTAAAGTAGGAAGCCGAGGCCGCCGCCTTAATGGCCCACGCTGTGGCATTGAAGTTCTTCCGCAAAGTAAGCTCTGCGCGCTTATCCTCCGGCTTCATCTTATCTGCCGCATCGCCCGACACCACCGGGGAGGAGGACACCAATGCGGCCACAGGGGTGTCAACCGTCGGGAGCTGAACGGCCTGAGCAAAGGTTTGCTCCATGTTATAATGCCGACGGTCGGTACTACCTGGAGAAGAGAAAGTGGAAGGTTTAGCCCACTGGTCGGTCAGAACCTCTAGGAACAAGGGAGGGGCAGGGATCTCTTCCTTGTTGGTGGCCGTGGCAGAGAACATGACCATGTCGGGATCCCTTGGGGGGGGCACAGAGGGATCCCCAGTTCCGACCTTGGTGGTGTGCCTCGCCTTATCCAAGAGAACTTTAAACAAGGCGGGCATAAATAGGACCTTAGAAGAAGGTTCCTCCGAAACAGTGGTATTCTCATCATCTGAGAATCCCATCTCCTGGGGTAACTCCCCCCCACCCAGGAAGGAAGCCTCACTGATCATGGAAGGGGAGGAAGCCCGAAACTGAGCCCTGTTCAGCCCCCCATGCCTAGAGTAAAGGGAGCCTTTGTCCCGCTGGGCAATGCCCCGAGTGATGGCTGCCGAAATAAGCCTCTTAATCCCTTCAGGGAGATTATCCAGATCCTCCACATCCCCATAAGTAGAAGCAGGGCCCTGAGGAGCCAACCTTTGGGGGGAACAGGGGCCTCTGGACGTGCCCTCCAGAGGATCATCTATGGGGGATGGAGAACGCCCCCTCCTGGAGAAGGCCTGCGACCTACCAGGGGAGCTGCATGAAGAAGCCAGGCTAAAACCTCTAAGTAGAGACCTTTCTGAAGTGGGCCTAACAGGGGACCTGGATCTGTCCCTAGATAAAGGCTTGGAGGACTGGGCCTGCCTTTCTGCCCTGGCAAAGGTCCTTTCCAGCGCCCTATGGCGAGCTGCCTCATCCCTAGAGACAGAACTGGAGGGGCGCCTTGAAGAAAGGGATCTCTGAGGGGGAGCCCCCCTCCCCACCTCCTGATCCAGGGCCTCCTCACTCCCAGTAGGGCCTGCCCCTTGTCCCTGGGGAATCTCCGCTCCCTCGTCCATGCCCCACTCACGTGTCCGATGAAAGGAGCAGGAATCGGCCTCCAAAGTCCCACCTGAGACCAGGGCCTGAAGCCTGTGGGGAGACCTAGGCTCAAGGCCTCTCACTAGGCTGCACTAGGCCCGTCGATAAGAGCCAGGCCTCACGCACGTGGCAGCCTCCAAAATGGCCGCCGGAACTTCGTGCGCGGGAGAAAAGGGCTGGAAATAATCACCAGCAGCCCAGCCAGGCTTTCCTAGCCGGCTTCACTTTAAAATGAGCAGGGAGAGCCGCTCTCCCCCCCTGCTCTGTCTCCCCGGCAACACAAACAAAGGAAGCCTGCAGCGAGGGGCCCCCTTTGGAGCGATCTGCTCGCTGGAGCCTCGAGGCTTAAGTTTCTCTTTCACTTTCCTGCTGCAAAAAACAGCCTCTTCAAGTAGTTTGAACGAAGCAGTTTGAATGCTGCAAAAAAACAGCCTTTTCAAGTAGTTTGAACGAAGCAGTTTGAATGGAACCGCACCCCCGCACCCGGGGACGGGCAAAGGTTCCTGGCCTGCGGGGGGGAGACTAGTGCCCCACTGGGCCCTCCCCCAGCCGCCCGAGGCAGAGATCTGTCCCTTGGGGCCGCAGCAGATCAATTTAGAATTTAAATTTAAAGTGCCCAATTAGCCAAATAGGAATCAGACTGAATAGAACTCACCCAAAAGGAGAAAACAAACAGAACCTATCCAACTACTCTACAGCTTGGACCAGGCTGAGAGAATCTGGGCTAGCAATGGACAGGCACCGGTATTTATAGATTTCCTCTCAGCCTTGGACCAATCAGGTTGTGATAAAACCCACGTGTGACCATTCCCTCCTCCCATTCTGGAAAATCTATGTTTTGTGATGGCTGGAAATCCCTTATGAACCCTTTGTGTAAAAAGCAACAACAAAAAGTGAACTTATGATTTATAGTTTTAACTGTTGGAGAGAGATAAAGTATACAAAAAGAGAGTCATGATATAACTTTGGAGAGAGATATCAATTTATAATTATACTTATAGCTGCTGTAAAGAAGATTGGAAAATCCTTTATATTTTTAAATGTTCTTTTCTATTTTCTACTTACCTCCTTATTTATTCTACTTATTTTCCTAAAAAATCTTCAGTTTTCTTTTTTCCCTTTTCTTTTGCTCTATTTTAATTTGTATTAGTCTCATTCTTGTGTTTAAAATTCTCAATAAAATTGTACACATATACAGAGTAATACAGTAATCACACCACAGTAAAAGATACATAATAGAATGCAATACAGAGTACCATGAATTTCAAAATATAAATTAAGCACAATTTCAGCCAAGGTTAAACTTCACAAACTTTATTAGCTGCAGTGTTTATATGAACAGATACACAATTGTCCTACAGACATAACTGTTCTTGTAATTCAGTTTTACTCAATGGTAGCCATAGTGTATAACATGCCATGCACTAAAAATGCCTGCTTATTTAGAGAAGGTGAGATAGAAAGCGTAACAAGTTTATGCTAAAACAATATTAAATGATTTTAAGCCAGTTTTAATTTGGGCTCAGTCACAGAAAATATATTACCTTCCTCTATTTCAATTTATTTGTCCTTTGTGAAATCCCATTGCTATATAAACAAATCTCTTCAGGGAAGACAATCAATAAAGTGCCCTGGGAGAGCTCAAGAGCTCCGGAATTTACAGGACCTGCTGAAATCTGGAGGCTCGCATTTCTACTATAGCGGCAGCCCGGGCTACCCAGCTGTGCGAGGACGGCGGCGACGGCGGCGCGCGGCGGTGAGAGCGGCGCGTGAGCGCTCGGAGCCTCCCCTACCACCTTACCATCTCTGGTCCCTTTCGGAAGCCCCTGGTGCTGCTGGTGAGCCCCCCTGGCTGATTACCTGCTGGCCCCTGGTCCTATCAGTCATCCAGAGCAGCGGAACAGCGGCTGCTGAGCTCAGAAGAAAAAACGTGGAGGAAAGCATGGAGGAAATGGCGGCGCTAAACAGCTGACTCACAGCATTACATTCATCCTCCTCCTTCCCGGCCAGCTTGCTGACTATGCTGGAGCTGAGTGGTGGTGACTGTGTCTGTGAGTCTTGGTGACTAGTGAGTGTCTAGTGAGCTAAGAGGGGTGAACTTTTCAACTTAGTTTACTTTAAAGAAGGGGGCTGTCGGAAACTGTTGGAGACTGCACTGAATCTACAGACTGAATGGTCGTGCTGGCTACTACCCTAGACGCCCCCCCCCCCTCGGATCTACCTCTGCTCACTTTACTACCTGTTACCTAATTTATTATTTATCATCTGCTGTGTTGCTATTTATTATCGTTGTAGCCCCCTCCGGACCTTGCTCCCTGCTCACTTAATTATTAAGGGGAGTAGGACTGTGTCCAACTGGCAAGGAACAATAGAGGATGGCGACAGCAGGGACAAGGACTGAGCCCCGAAAATACCAGCTACTTTCCTTCCATTTGCAAGAGCGGTGCGAGTTAGCCTCGAACTCTGGCCTCCTACATTGGGGCCCTTATATATCTTTGAGAAAGAGACTTTCGAATATACAGCCCGCTAACCTCCACCAGCGGGGCAAGACCATATGGGAGCCGTCTACGAACTCTGGAGCTTTATACTCAATCTTGTTTGTCTACAGCCACCTTATATACTATATACTTTTGACTGGGTGGCTAAGGACATTTCCCCAGGACATAAGAAGGGAGAGGAGCAAACCATCGCTTCCTCCACTGTTTTCATATTATCATAGATTATAATTGCGCAATTTTAAATAGAATGTTGAGTGTATGGGAGTTGCTTGGAATTGAATGAATGGCCCACTTTTAGTAATTGTTACCTTTGTATTTTATATGTTTTAAATTTTTACGTGGGATTTGTTAGAGTGGATAAATGAGAATGCTTGACTCGGAGGACCTGCTGGGGAAGGCGGGAGGAACCGGGGTGGTTGGGGGGACCATGGACATGGGAGTGGGTCGGAGCATAGCGGTCGTGACAGGGAGAGGCAGATACGGCGGGGACCTTAGGGCTGGCCATTACCGGGGAAGGAGGGTTCGCTATATTACAGAGATCCCTCCTTCCGGCCCTAGGAGTCCCACTCCAAGACCAGATGGCGCGAGTAGTCAGGACCCTGGTCTCAGGCTGTTGTCGCTAAATGCCAGGTCTGTTGTCCACAAAGCTCCCCTCGTCCGGGACTTAATTGTTGACGAGAGGGCAGACCTGGCATGTATTACTGAAACCTGGCTGGGCACAGAAGGAGGAGTCCCCCTTGTAGAGATGTGCCCAGAGGGATTTCAGGTGCTTCATCAGCCGAGAGCCCAGGGAAGGGGTGGCGGTGTGGCTATTGTAATCCGGGAGTCTCTGTTACCTCGTAGGGTCCCTGCTCCGGAGCTTGTCGGGTGTGAGTCTCTGCTGATAAAGTTGGACCTCAAGGGTCAAGTGGGTTTGCTGCTAACGTACCTGCCTCCCAACTGCGTTGCAGCATCCCTCCCCTCGCTCCTCGAGTCAGTAGCCGAGCTGGCGGTTGAGTTCCCCAGGCTTATAGTTCTGGGGGATTTCAACTTGCCATCGCTCGGTGAACGCTCTGATGGGGCGCAGGAGTTCATGGCTTCCATGACAGCCATGGGCTTGACCCAAGTAATTCGGGGCCCAACCCATGCAGCGGGTCACATGCTCGACCTCGTATTTCTCTCGGAGCAGTGGATGTGTGATCTTGGTCTGAGGGGTAATGAGATCATACCCCTGTCGTGGTCAGACCATTGCCTACTGAGGCTTGACTTCCGGAGGCCAAACCCCCACCGTAGGGAGGAGGAACCGACCAGGTGGTTCCGCCCCAGGCGACTTATGGACCCTCTGAGGTTCCAGACGGAGCTTGGGGTTATTCCTGATACCCTCGCCCACAGTTCGGCGGAGACTCTGGCTGCCGCCTGGTACTCGGCGGCGTCGGAGTCTCTCGACCGGATTGCGCCACTACGGCCCCTCCGGGTCAGTGGATCCCGGAGAGCTCCCTGGTTTACCGAGGAACTCCGGGAGAAGAAACGCCGGAGGAGATGCCTAGAGCACCAGTGGAGGTCCGATAGGTCCGAGGCAAACCGAGCACTCTTAACTACCTGCACCAAGGACTATGTCCGAGCATTGAGAACTGCAAAAAGATCATATATTTCTTCCTTGGTTGCGTCCGCCGAGTCACGCCCAGCCGCCCTGTTCAGGATAACCCGCTCCCTCCTTAATAGGAGGGATGCGGGAGACCCCTTGCAGGGTAGGGCTGAGGATTATGCTCAATTCTTGGCGGACAAAGTAGCTCGGTTTCGATCGGACTTGGACTCCACCGCAGTAGATCCAGCTGAGACACAGGAGGATCATTTGCCACATCAGTTCTGGGTTGAGTTCCAGGAAGTTGCCTCTGGGGATGTGGACAAGGCCATCCGAGCTGTAAGTGCCTCCACTTGTATTCTGGACCCGTGTCCCTCCTGGCTGGTGGCTAACAGCAGGGAGGTGACACATGGCTGGATCCAGGCGGTTGTCACCGCCTCCCTTCGGGAGGGGCACTTCCCCGCCGTACTCAAAACGGCGGTGGTGAGACCCCTCCTAAAGAAACCATCGTTAGATCCAGCCATCTTAAACAACTTTCGTCCTGTCTCCAACCTTCCCTTTATCGGGAAGGTTGTTGAGAAGGTGGTGGCCTTTCAGCTTCGACGGGCCTTGGAGGAAGCTAGCTATCTTGACCCCTTCCAGTCCGGCTTCAGACCTGGTTACAGCACAGAAACCGCTTTGGTCGCATTGACCGATGATCTCTGGAGGGCCAGAGATGGAGGCTATGCGTCCATCCTGGTCCTCCTTGACCTCTCAGCGGCTTTCGATACCATCGACCATGGTATCCTTCTGCGACGACTGCGGGAGGTGGGAGTGGGAGGCACTGTTTTGCGGTGGTTCTCCTCCTACCTCTCGGACAGGTCGCAGTCGGTGTTAGTGGGGGGGCAGAGATCGTCCCTGAGGCCCCTAACATGCGGAGTACCTCAGGGTTCGGTCCTATCCCCCCTACTATTTAACATATACATGAAACCGCTGGGCGAGATCATTCGGAGGCACGGGATAAAATACCATCAATATGCGGACGATACACAATTGTATCTGTCCGCCCCGTGCCAACTCAATGAAGCGGTGGACGTGATGGAGCGGGGTCTGGAGGCCGTTAAGGACTGGATGAGTGCTAACAAACTGGTGCTCAACCCGGATAAGACCGAGTGGCTGTTGTGTTTTCCCCCCAATAATTTGGCTAATACACCAACGCTTAGGCTGGGGGGTCAAATTTTACACCCCTCAGATAGGGTCCGCAACTTAGGAGTCCTCCTGGATCCACAGCTGACTTTTGATCACCAGCTGTCAGCTGTGACCAGGGGGGCATTTGCCCAGGTTCGCCTGGTCCGCCAGTTGCGGCCCTACCTAGATCGGGGGGCCCTCACAACAGTCACTCGAGCCCTTGTGATCTCTAGACTGGAATACTGCAATGGGCTCTACATGGGGTTGCCCCTGAAGTGCATCCGGCGACTACAGCTAGTCCAAAATGCAGCCGCGCGAGTGATAGTGGGCGCACCTCGGTTCGCCCACGTTACACCTGTCCTCCGCGAGCTGCACTGGCTGCCTGTTGGTCTCCGGGTGCGCTTCAGGATAATGATGACCATCTTTAAAGCACTCCATGGTAGTGGATCTGGGTACTTGAGAGACCGCCTTCTGCCGATTACCTCCCTGAATCGACCAATTAGATCGCACAGACTTGGCCTCCTCCGTATTCCATCTGCCAGTCAATGTCGACTGGCGACCACACGGAGGAGAGCCTTTTCTGTTGCTGCCCCGACCCTATGGAACGAGCTCCCCATGGAGATCCGCACCCTCACCACGATCCAGACCTTCCGCGCAGCCCTCAAGATCTGGCTCTCCCAGCAGGCCTGGGGATAGGCTTCCAATTACCCGCCCGAGTGTTTGATTGCTGAATGAAAGTTGTGTTTTATTATTTTTCTTTTGTTCACAATGTGTTTGTTTTGACCTTGCACTTCCCCTCCCCTGTGGTTGTAAGCCGCCCTGAGTCCCCTCAGGGAAAAGGGCGGCATATAAATCCCAATAAACCTGAAACCTAATTTGATTTGCCATGTTTTAAAATTCATCAAGGTAACTTAACATAAATAAACTGCTTACTTGTCAGTATTTTCCATGTCTTCTTTTCATCATCGTAATACTGAACCAAATTGCTGGGAAGCCGGTCAGGTCCAGGAGGCAGCCCTCCAACCAATAAAAGCATTTTCTTGTTGGAACGAATTCTTCACTCCCAAAAAGAGAGAAGATAAAAATCTTATGTTATTGGAGAGTTTTTTAGCAATAACAATCAGAAACCTCACAAGAATTTTCACTAATTACAATTTTCTATTCACTTTTTCTGTTTCTTTCCTTATTATGTCTCAACAACTTTCTGAATCAAGCAGAAAAATAATAATCCGAAAAGCTGTGCAGTCCTCTACTTGTGGAATAATACATTTTTTAAATGCAATTTGTTAAAGGTTCATTCTAGAATGACCTTTTTCTTCATATCATTCCCTTAAATCATCACTCTTTACAGCTGAATGCACACGGCATGCTATGGAGTTGTACTAAGGTTAAGCATTAAAGTTGCATGTCAAAATTGTATTAGTCAAAATTATTAATATAAGCCATTCTAAACCCAAAGAACCATGAAAAAAAATTAAGGTGCTGCCACCTAAGCTGAGCTGTCTAGGCCCCAAAAGAAACCACTGAAGTACCACCCTAGCAGTAGGATGGCCTGGGTGCCATGTCCCTAATTTTTCCACTTGCTTTCCAAAAATTCTTATTCCATCATTTTATTTCTCAAATGACAGTTTACAGATGTTACTTACAATGAGGGAGGAAAATAAGAAAGTAGAGGGCAGAAATAATAGGAAGTCTGGGGGAACACTGAGAAAAAAGGCCCTGCATCAAAAATTTCTGCTTTCTTTCCTAAGATTGCAGTTTGAAATCAGAACCCTACTATGTAAAAGCAATGGATCATCACTACTTCATTTCTGTGCTTTTATTCACTATAGGTCTTACAGTTTGCAAAGAGATGCTGTAAACTCTAACTCTTTTTACCCTCTATTGGTTTCTGCATTTTTGCATCCAAAACTGCTAATCAGATCTGTTCAATGTGTGGGAGAAGGAAAATTAAAGCATGTCCCACATGCCTGGGTGCCCCAAGTCAGCTGCTTCCCAGGCTTCTCCTGTTTATACCATTGAAGAATGCAAAGAATTTGCAAGCCAACTCCTTAATTACATACTTCAAGTTAAATTTCAGCATACCAGTACAATTAGAAACATTTCAACCATAGTTATACACTGTACTCTACTTAGATCTAAAGAACCGTTCTGTTGCTTACTTTAGCCTTGCCTTCCGATTTCCTCCGTCCTGCCCCATCCCATTGCCCCTCCTTTCTTTACTCTCCCATTGGCTATAGCAACACCAATTGGTAAAAATGAGACTGTGATGTTGTTGAGAGCCTCCCCAGAGTGGAGTCCTGCCAATGCCTGCCACTGATCCAGCAGCATGAACCTGCTCAACTGTGCAAAGTCACTCTAATTCCCTCCCTCTGTTTTTCTACCTTCTCCCCCAGGGGGCAGCCACTGAGAAGAGTGACTACCCACCCATCAAGAACTGGCAATTCGCTGCTATTAACCGTGACCATGATTCCCAATCTGCCTGGCAGTTCTTAAGAACAGGGCTTCAACATCTCATAGGCAGTAAAAGCTGTAATATGCACCCTGGCCTCCATCACTATGCCTGATGAATGCACATTTCTTTGTAACACTAATGGTTTTAACACAAATTCAAGAGGAAAGAGGAAAGGAGACCTAGACCCCTAGATGAGTACTGATTCTTTAATAGCCACTTTACATATAATTGAGTATCTATCAGTTACACAAAGCCTGGAAAGTAATAAAAGCCACACAAAAGGGAATCATGTTAAAGTAATTCATTCTAGTATGATAAAAAATAACATACATAGTATAGTATGTGTCCAAATAATGTATTACCATATAATACCAGTTTTTGTGCTGCTGAGCTACTTGAGATTACTGAAGTTAGCGTCCATTATTCACTGTATTAATCCTTCACACAGCTGTATTAATCCTTAGGAGATTTCTTTTCCACTCATCATTCTGCATTATGACTGAATTATTTGGGCATATGTGGAAAGTGGGCAACATTTCTGATGTATATGCTTAGCGATAATGATGATGGTGATGATAATAATATATATTATATACTTTTTGGGGCATCCCTCGATCCGATCCTAGTGGAGAACAGGGACAAAAAGAAGGTCCTTCCCTCTAATAACAAAAAGACGAATAACCGTTCTTCCTCTTCCTTCCGTAGGCCTTCCTCCTCTTTCAGGGGTCCCAACCAGGATTATTGTCAGCACAGGTATACACCATATAGATATGATAGATTTAGATTAGATTTAGATTTTAGATAAATTTATTTATAGGCCGCCCTTTTCCCTGAGGGGACTCAGGGCGGCTTACAACGTATAGAGAAGGGAGTACACACAATGACATATAAAAACAGTACGTAATTAAAAGTGAAAGCAACATTCATCATTCGGGAGGGGACGGATTATAATCTTTAACCCCAGGCCTGACGGGATAGCCAGATCTTGAGGGCTGTGCGGAAGGTCTGGAGGGTGGTGAGGGTACGAATCTCCACGGGGAGATCGTTCCAAAGGGTCGGAGCTACTACTGAAAAGGCTCTCCTCCGCGTAGTTGCCAGTCAACACTGACTGGCAGATGGAACTCGGAGGAGGCCTAATCTGTGTGATCTAATAGGTTGCAAGGAGGTAATTGGCAGGAGGCGGTCTCTCAAGTACCCAGATCCACTACCATGGAGGGCTTTATAGGTGGTAAGTAGCACCTTGAAGCGCACCCGGAGATCAACAGGTAGCCAGCGCAGCTCGCGGAGGATAGGTGTTATGTGGGTGAACCGAGGTGCACCCACAATCACTCGCGCGGCCGCATTCTGTACAAGCTGAAGTCGCCGGATGCTCTTCAAGGGCAGCCCCATGTAGAGCACGTTGCAGTATTCCAGCCTAGAGGTCACAAGGGCACGAGTGACTGTTGTGAGAGCCTCCCGGTTCAGGTAGGGTCGCAACTGGCGCACCAGGCGAACCTGGGCAAATGCCCCCCTGGTCACAGCCGACAGATGGTGATCAAAGGTCAGCTGTGGGTCCAGGAGGACTCCCAAGTTGCGAACCCTGTCTGAGGGGTATAATATTTGGCCCCCCAGCCTGAGTGATGGAACACTGGCCAAATTTTTGGGAGGGAAACACAACAGCCACTTGGTCTTTTCCGGGTTGAGTACAAGCTTGTTAGCCCTCATCCAGTCCCTAACGGCTTCAAGACCCCGGTTCATCACGTCCACCGCTTCATTGAGTTGGCACGGGGCGGACAGATACAACTGGGTATCGTCCGCGTATTGGTGGTATCTTATCCCGTGCCTCCGAATGATCTCGCCCAGCGGTTTCATGTAGATGTTAAATAGTAGTGGGGACAAGACCGACCCCTGCGGCACCCCATATGTTATGGGCCTAGAGGTCGATCTCTGCCCCCCAACCAACACCGACTGCGACCTGTCCGAGAGGTAGGAGGAGAACCACTGCAAAAAGTGCCTCCCACCCCCACCTCCTGCAGTCGTCGCAGAAGGATACCATGGTCGATGGTATCGAAAGCCGCCGAGAGGTCAAGGAGAACCAAGATGGAGGGATGGCCTCCATCCCTGGCTCTCCAGAGATCATCGGTCAATGCGACCAAAGCGGTTTCTGTGCTGTAACCAGGCCTGAAGCCGGACTGGAATGGGTCAAGGTAACTGGCTTCCTCCAAGGACCGCTGAAGCTGGGAGGCCACCACCTTCTCAACAACCTTCCCAACAAAGGGGAGGTTGGAGACTGGACGATAATTGTTAAGAACGGCTGGATCCAAAGATGGTTTCTTCAGGAGGGGTCTCACCACCGCCGCTTTAAGTGCGGAGGGGAAGATCCCCTCCCGAAGGGAGGCGGTAACAACCGCCTGGATCCAGCCCCGTGTCACCTCTCCGCTGTTGGCAACCAGCCAGGAGGGGCACGGGTCCAGTACACAAGTGGATAGGCAGAACCAACGTCCTTTTTATCAGGACAGGAATAAATACCAGCCCCCGTCCAAGAGGCCATTTCGCGGGGGGAGGGGGGTTGTCCCTTTCGCAGAGGGAAGTGACTCGAACCCGAGTCTTCCCATAGACGGCCGCCTAGCATCCTTCGCAGACCAGGTAACCTCAGATGCCTGGGTCAGGTCGACAGTCAGGGAAGGACTTCGTCTGGAGTTCCTCTCCACTCCCCCGATGCTGTTTCGAACGTTCCCACCTTCCAGGGATCCAGAAAAGCAGCGCCTGATGCTCCTAGCAATCCAACATCTGCTGGACATCCAGGCGATCGAGCCGGTTCCCAAGGAGGAACGGGGACTAGGGGTCTACTCAAACTTATTTGTAGTTCCAAAGAGCTCCGGGGGATGGAGAGCAATCCTGGACTTGAAACGTTTGAATTCCTATCTGGTGTACAGGCATTTCAAGATGTCGTCCCTGAAGTCCATCCTGCTGGGGATCCGGCAGGGAGACTTCATGGTGTCCATAGATTTAACAGAGGCATATCTACATATACCAATTTGGCAATCCCATCGCAAATTTCTACGATTCTCACATGGGGAGCGGCACTTCCAGTATAGGGCCCTTCCCTTTGGTCTAGCCTCGGCCCCCCGTACGTTCATGAAAGTCCTGGCGGCGATGGCAGCTCACCTGCGCTCTCATCCGGTGAGACTCTATTGTTACCTGGACGACGTGCTCGTCCTAGCCCAGTTCTGCACCCAGGCAATTTCGGACCTCCAGTTCACCATCAGAACGTTGCAGTCCCTGAGGTTTTCCATCAACTTTCCCAAGAGCCACCTCTCTCCCTCAACGAAGATCTTCCACTTGGGCATGGTGATAGACTCCACCACGGGCCTGGTGCGTCTGTCACCAGAATGGCTCTCAAGTCTGCAGACATTGGCACGGCACGGCCGCGCAAGTCGGTCAGCTTCCATCCTGACGTTAGCACAACTGCTGGGGAAGATGGTGTCCTGCATAGGGATTGTCCCGTGGGCCCGCCTGCATTCCAGGACACTCCAGTGGGCTCTCATACTGTACCAACACCAATTGCCAATGAGCAATTCCCTGCTTCCCATCTGCCTCTCTCCAGAGCTCCGCTGGTCCTTGAAGTGGTGGTTATCCCCATCCTTGAACCGAGGGGCCGAGTTCTGGGAGCCGGACTGTGTCTCCATCACAACAGACGCCAGTCTGTTTGGCTGGGGGGTGGTGATGGGGTCCAGCCTGGTGCAGGGTCGTTGGTCAAAGTCCGACCTGCGGCACAATATAAACTGGCTGGAGTTGAAGGCCTATTACTACTAGCCCTACTGCATTTTTGGGACTCCATCCGCAACAGACATGTCCTCCTTTTAACGGACAATGTGGCAGCCAAGGACCACATAAATTGCCAAGGGGGGGGACTCATTCCAGGGGCATATGGCTGGAGGCACACAGACTGGGACTATGGGCAGAGAGGAACCTGTCATCCATCCTCTCGGAACATATCTCGGGCGTGGCCAATCACCAAACGGACTGGTTAAGCCGAGCCACGGTAGATCACGGCGAGTGGTAGCTGGATCCAGCGATCTTCCACAGAATCTGCCTCCGCTTTGGCAACCCACAAGTGGACTTGTTCACCAGCCTGAGCAACGCCCAGCTTCCCCGCTTCTACTCCCACTTTCCGGCACGCAACACGAAGGGGACGGACGCTCTCTGGAGCCTGTGGCCCCCCGGACTTCTCTATGCCTTTCCTCCCATTCTCCTAATCCAGGGGACCCTGAGAAAGATAGTGCTAGAGGGGGCCCATGTCATTCTGGTAGCTCCTTATTGGCCGAGACGGCCCTGGTTTGCCGATCTGATCCAGCTGTCCTTATCTTCCCCCTGGAGAATAGCCCAGGAGGAAATCGTCTTTGTCAGGGGGTCCTGGTCCACCCAGAGCCCCAGTAGCTCCAGCTGACCGCCTGGCACTTGAGCGGCACCTGCTGAGGGAGGCAAACCTCTCAGCCAAAGTCATATCCACGATTGAAGCTGCCAGACGACCTTCCACCACTCGAATCTACAACTCGACATGGTCGGCATTTGCATCCTGGTGCGAGCAGTCTCAGATCTCTCCGACTTCAGCTTCTGTTGCCCAGGTCCTCGAATTCTTGCAACACGGTCTAGACTGTGGGCTGTCTCATAATACCTTGCAGAGACAGACGGCTGCCCTCTCCTCGGTCCTTGCAGGGGTGAGGTCTGGTTCGTTAGCACAGGCACCCTTAGTTAAGTGATTTCTGAAAGGGGCAGCAAACCTATGCCCCCCTCCAGTTCACAGGTTTCCCTCGTGGGACCTTTCCCTTGTGCTTAGGGCACTCACAGGGGCTCCCTTTGAACCCCTGAGGACGGTCCATCTTAGGTTCCTCACTTTGAAAGTCATATTTCTGGTGGCTGTCACATCTGCCAGACGCATTTCTGAATTGGGTGCCCTATCGTCCAAGGAGGATCTGTGTCAATTCCATCAGGACAGGGTGGTCCTGAGCTTGACCCCACTTTCCTCCCAAAGTTGAATACCCCCTTCCACAGATCCCAGGAAGTTATCCTTCCCAATTTCTGCCCCTCTCCTTCCCATGAGAGGGAGGTCCTCCGGCATCGTTTAGATGTACGTCGTGCCCTACGCATCTATCTCAGGCGTACGTCCTCGTTTAGTTGATCAGAGGACATGTTCCTGTCTTTTCAGGAGAGGTCATTGGGGGCTAGGGTGTCCTCGGCCACCATTGGCAGATGGGTTAGGCAGGCCATCAAGGAGGCATACCAGGCCAGCCAACAGGTGCCTCCTCAGGGCATCACAGCCCACTCCACCAGGAGTGTGGCCACCACGGCGGCCTGGGCCACTAGGGCCCCTCTGGAAGATATCTGTCGGGCGGCCACCTGGGCCTCCCCTCCCCCTTTATTCGACACTACCGTCTTAATCCGTTTGCCTCGGCAGATGCGGCCTTTGGCCGTAGAGTGCTTCAACAAGTGGCGACATCCCCTCTCCTGGATCTTCTTCCCGCCCGGGGACCTAGCTTGGGTATGTCCCGGTTGTAGTCCCTCCCACTGGAGCTACAGGAGAAAGAACATTGGTCTTACCTGAACATCTGTTCTCTGTAGTGTAGGTGGGAGGGACTACATTCCCACCCTAGATAGTTAGCAAGGGGTCGGGGCGGTCAGACTTGTGGGTGTTTTCCTTTCATTTTTTTTCTGTACTGTCGTTCTTGTTGGAATGTTCGTTCGTTCCTTACATAAAGTGATCAGATATCCCATTCGACCTCGTGAAACTGGGAGCCAGGAGGGAAAGGAGGAGATGATAAAGAAAAATCCCTCAGTCTCTGGACCAATCAGGCTGTCACAAACCCGGTTGTAGTCCCTCCCACCTACGCTACAGAGAACAGACGTTCAGATAAGACCAACGTTCTTTTTCTCTATTCTCTCAACTTTTATTGTTCATTAGAACAACCAAATATACTTTGGTCCAAAACCATGCCAAAAGCCAAACCAAAATGGTTTTATTAATATATGCCTTCCAAGAATATCAGGAATGTGTATGTGTGTGTGTATGTGTGTGATTTTTATCCTGCCTTTATTACTTTGTAAGTAACTCAAGGTGGCAAACATTCATAATACGTATTCCTCTTCCTCTCCACAACAACAACCTATCAGGTAAATTGGACCGAGAGATTGAGACTGGCCCAAAGTTATCCAGCCCGTTTTCATAGCTACGGTGGGACTAAAACTCAGTCTCCTGGTTTCTAGGCCAAAGCCTTAACAAATACATCAAATTAATGTCTAAGCATTATCCAACTTTTAGAAGAATTCTTCGGAACAATTTCATACTTTCCTTTTTCAGGAAGTCAGTCCTTATCACCCAAATCCAATGTTTCAGTCATTTCTCCATATAAAATACTTACAATCTGCTAAAAAGGACAATAAGCAGAAGGCTGCACACAATCTTTCCTCCACCTTTAAGTAATTGAAATAAATCAAAGCAGAAATAATAAAAGCAACTTAAGTGGGGGAGGGGGGCATGACATATACACTGTATCCAAACTATCTGATAGCTTGGAATGACTGTGAACTATTTTATTCAGAAAATGTTCTGCAAATATGTCATAACACAGATATAAGGGTAGATAAGGGTAGATTATTCTGGGAACTCATAAGAAAAAGCTTACTGGATTAAAATTCTGCTGAATGCATTGATAAAATTCACTGGTGAATCTTTGATAATAACCCTATAAAGTAAGCTCTAAAGCAGGGGTGTCAAACTTGCATTGCCACGGTGTCATCACGTGACGTATCATGACTTTCCCCCCTTTGCTAAACCAGCTATGGGCATGGCCAGTGTATGACTCATTTGGCCCCTAGGCTGCGAGTCTGACAGCCCTGCTCTATAGTAACTGTTCCCAGCCTATTACTACAGCTTCCATAACCAATTTTGACTCCAGCACACCTAGAAGACCCCAGCTTAGGATAGGTATTTAAAACTGTATTCAACTGGTACATCTTAAAGTTACAAGCTTAATCATCTTTGTTCTAATGAATCAGTTCAATCAGTATATTTTAAAATGTGTCATATTTACAACTTTTTCCTTTTTTTTTTGATAATTCAACTGCTTTAACTCTCATACCACTGATGATTGAACTTGTTATTACTATAATAATCATGGCAAAACCTATTTCTCTCATTAGAGCTTGTGTGTGTATGTGTGTTTTCAAGAGAGAGGGAGGGAGGGAGGGAGAATGTGCCTGTGCGTTGTACATACATTTGGAAAAGAAGACATCCTGTATGTATGTTTGTTGAGAATCCATAATAAGCTATAGGTATCTACTGAATGGATGATGACTATACTCCCTGCAAATAAGGCATGTATAAAATGGTAGTGATTGATAGAATGATGGAAACTCTGAAGATTTTCAGATTTTGCAACTAGCATGTATTAGGCCATAAATAAATTACATTAATATGTGTTTCACATACAGTAATGTGAAGAGTTGCCTAGAAATTTCTATTGGGCTGTTTTCTGTTGAGGTATAATGTAATGAAGTAATAGTTGTTTTTAATTAAAAACAGAGAAGATATGTCTGCAGTGTAAAGAAGGCAATCTATGCACAGGTGACAAAATACACAGCTACTAGCTCTGCATAGAAAAGAACTCTTACTAATTACAACCATGCCTTCCCATTCAAGTCTGCCAACTTGTTTTATGGCTTTGGATTTCTCTTTAAGCCTAAGGCTTAGTTATTTTAACTGAAAGCTTAGGTGAGATTTCAAACAGGCAGATCAAACATAAAACTAAACACAGAGGTATAAATCTTACCAAGAGTACAAATATATCTCAACATATTTGGCAATATCATAAGGACAATCCTGAGGGCAATTGTTCTGGAACCGTTGTACTGCCATCAGTCTGCTAACATGGAAATACTTGAATAATAGTATTGTTTGAATAATAGTATTGTTTATATGATGTGGTGCTCATGATCGGGAGCTATAGATATAACAGATATAACCAACAAAACATTCTGAATAGTCAAATGATTTACATGAATAATGTGCTTTTATGTTCGCCATGGCCCGATGAAGAAAAAGCTTATTTTTGAAGTGAACCATGAATTTGTTACTTTATTTTTAAAAGTAAATAATTCTGAACCATCCACATTTACTTTAAAAAGTTCATTTTCCCAAATCTTGTGTTAGAGTTGTAGAAAATGAAAATTGGTAAAACAAAAACAAAAAACAAAGCCTATAATTGTCAGAAATGGAGGTTGTCATTCTATTAGGTTAAGCTGAATTAATTACTGCTGTAACAGTAATTCTAAAAACACATCCAAGCTTGTGAAATCACAGGTAGAAAGTTCATCTTTTAAAGTATCCCACTTTGACAGCTATAATGGTGATAAACAAAAAGTGACGTTGCAAAAGGTCTGACACAAACAATGTATTGTTGGAAGAAATGTCCTTCTGTGTTCATTTCCGAGTGAGGAGAAAGATACTGGAAACATGGTAACTTTTTTGAAAGATGGTTTTAATGGTGGGTAGGATCACAGGACTTGAAGATATTGAGTAAAGAAAAAAAGGACAGAGATGCTGAGTGTGCATGAGTTTTATACCCTCTCTGAGCTTTTGAATTTGAGTTTGTATTCTGATTGGTTGTCAACTCCCATGTAGGCTATCCAGAGTCCCAGGCTTGGTTGACCCTTGCAGGATGATGTAATCTTCCCAGGTGCCATGCGATGAGATGAGTAGAGGGCTAATCCTAGCATGTCCTGAGGGCCATGTCTTAATCCATCACCCTGGAGCTGAAGAGGGGGAGGGAGCAGGGAGCTGCAGGAAGTTGTTTTGTCTTTAAAACATGTTTCTCCTTTTCTCATCCAGGGAAACATAATATTCTGCCTTTTAAATATTTCCTAGAATATTTCATTCTTCTAGGAGAGGGGAAGGGTGCTAACTTCCTACAGTATGATATACAGAAACCATTGGTATCATTTACACACATACGTGTGCGCACGCGCACACACAGAGCTAATATACATTAAGGGGAAAAGAACCAAATTTCAAGGAAATGTAACAGTCTGTAAACCCAGAACACATTTTAATGTTGTGTTAGTGAAAGGATTTTTCCAGGATGGATAAAGTTAAATTGTATCAAACAAACTGCTGCTTTAAAATCATTTTTCTGGCCTGCAAATGTTTTTCTATCCATTACAGAGGTCTCATTTGTCTTCTAGTAATTTTATTTGTACAAAATCTCCTTGGTAGCCACAGTCTAGTTTATTGTTTACTTTATCTTTCTTTGATGAACCTGAAATTCCCAGGACAAAACAACAGTTCTCATGGTTGATTTCATCAAATTATCTTTTAGGACAAGTTGTTTTTATTAAATTGTATTAAATTGTAACATGTTTAACTATTTTGATCTTATTTCCCTACATTCCACCTCATTCTAGATATTACATGCTTTTCCACCAATTTGGTATTCCCCAGATGCTACTGATCCAAATCTAATGAGAAGAGATACAAAAAGATAATCTTAGGCTAAAGACTTAATTGGAGATACTCTTTAGATGATAATACGCATTACTTCATTCACTTCAAAATGGGTAAGTTTAACCCTGCTTCATTTGTAAGTCCTCCTGTTCATTCGGCTAAATGGAACTTCAGATTTCTGCCCTAACGTTTAAATGAATTGGCATGTAATATTTGGTTTTCTTCTACCCTATTGCTTCCTACTCTGCTATGAATAGAATTTCATAGCTATATATATTAATTTCCCTTTTGATTTTCAATGCACCTCCCTTAATAGTTTGTCAAGAAATAATTAACTGTCCTAATTCTTATAATTTACACTTGTTAGTGGTATTTCTGTATGCAAATGTTCAGAATTAAGACTGGTATTCTTCATTTTGTCGTTATTAATTTTAGCCATCTCATTTCTTTATAAATCTTTTTGTGTCTCCAGATTATTGTCTGGCCAATCACCCAAATAAAAAAAACACTGGGCAGTGTAAAACAAAGTAGTCATATAAAAAGCAAAACATTAAAACTAATCATCTCACCCCCAAGTGCCCATATAAAATTAATTTGAGCTAGAAGTAGATTAGAATAGTTTACAAAACAAGATACTGTATGAACTTCCAAGGTAAGCAAGTTACAAATCATGGAGGCTACTACAGAAAAATACTGGTAATTAAATCTTTTTTTAAAAAAAATCAATCATTAAAATAAAATTAAAACATCTGGATGTATGCAACTGAAATTTTAATTCTATCAGAAAATGATGGTCCCTTAAATAATCTGGACTCAAACTAAATAGCCTTTTGTAGGTCACAATAAGCACTTTAAATTGTACTCGGAAACAAATGGGTAACCACTGGATAACCAGCAATAGGAGAACTTTCATTAACCACATGTACCTGCTAAAGGTAGTCTTCAAAGAGAGCCCAAATAGAGCAATTGAAATATTCAAGTCTCAATGCAGTCATGTACCGTATTTTCACGACCATAAGGCGCACCGGATTATAAGCCGCAGTATCAGTTAACGTTAATTTTTCAAACTTTTTTCATATATAAAGCGCACCGGGTTATAAGCCACACGTTTTTTTTGCAACATTTTCCCCCCCTGCCTGCATTCCGTTTCCTAGCCTGCCTGGCCACTCGTTCATTTCGTTTCCCCCCCTGCCTGCATTCCGTTTCCTAGCCTGCCTGGCCACTCCTTCATTCCGTTTCCCCCCCTGCCTGCATTCCGTTTCCTAGCCTGCCTGGCCACTCCTTCATTCCGTTTCCCCCCCTGCCTGCATTCCGTTTCCTAGCCTGCCTGGCCACTCGTTCATTCCGTTTCCCCCCCCCGCCTGCATTCCGTTTCCTAGCCTGCCTGGCCACTCGTTCATTTCGTTTCCCCCCCCTGCCTGCATTCCGTTTCCTAGCCTGCCTGGCCACTCGTTCATTCCATTCCCCCCCCCCCCGCCTGCATTCCGTTTCCTAGCCTGCCTGGCCACTCGTTCATTTCATTTCCCCCCCTGCCTGCATTCCGTTTCCTAGCCTGCCTGGCCACTCGTTCATTTCGTTTCCCCCCCCTGCCTGCATTCCGTTTCCTAGCCTGCCTGGCCACTCGTTCATTTCGTTTCACCCCCTGCCTGCATTCCGTTTCCTAGCCTGCCTGGCCACTCGTTCATTCCGTTTCCTAGCCTGCCTGCCTGTAAGATAATAAATGACAGTAAAAATATAAAGCATAATTATTCTTTTTCTTTGCCATTCTTATATTATTATTATTCCATTTGGAAGGTTATAAGATATAGTTTAAAATGCTTTGAAATCCCCATTCCCTCCCCACTCCAGGGGAAGGATACTATTAAATCCCCAAATCCTCCCCACTCCAGGGGAAGGATACTATGAAATCCACATTTCCTCCCCACTCCAGGGGAAGGATACTATGAAATCCACATTTCCTCCCCACTCCAGGGGAAGGATACTATGAAATCCACATTTCCTCCCCACTCCAGGGGTAAGATACTGCAAAATCCCCAATTCCTCCCCATTCCAGGGGAAGGATACTATGAAATCCCCAAATCCTCCGCACTCCAGGGGAAGGATACTATAAAATCCACATTTCCTCCCCACTCCAGGGGAAGGATACTATGAAATCCCCATTCCCTCCCCACTCCAGGGGAAGGATACTATGAAATCCACATTTCCTCCCCACTCCAGGGGTAGGATACTGCAAAATCCCCAATTCCTCCCCATTCCAGGGGAAGGATACTATGAAATCCCCAAATCCTCCCCACTCCAGGGGAAGGATACTATGAAATCCACATTTCCTCCCCACTCCAGGGGAAGGATACTATGAAATCCACATTTCCTCCCCACACCAGGGGAAGGATACTATGAAATCCCCATTCCCTCCCCACTCCAGGGGAAGGATACTATGAAATCCACATTTCCTCCCCACTCCAGGGGAAGGATACTATGAAATCCCCATTCCCTCCCCACTCCAGGGGAAGGATACCAAGGGACGTGTGCGTGCTTCAAGTTTGAGCGTAAGTAAAATCGGGAGGGAGAGACCCAAGGGACGTGTGCGTGCTTCAAGTTTGAGCGTAAGTAAAATCGGGAGGGAGAGACCCAAGGGACGTGTGCGTGCTTCAAGTTTGAGCGTAAGTAAAATCGGGAGGGAGAGACCCAAGGGACGTGTGCGTGCCTGCTTGCGGTCATTCGCTTGCGAGCTTCAAGTTTGAGCGTAAAATCGGGAGGGAGAGATTTTCGATCTTTTTCCATATATAAAGCGCACCGGGTTATAAGCCGCACTGCTGGTTTTTTATCAAATTTTAGGATTTTCAGTGCGGCTTATAGTCGTGAAAATACGGTATTATTGTTTCTAGCACCTCCTGAATCAAAAAACCCCATGAAAAGCCATACTCTCTACCTGTTGATTCAGTAGGTGCTCTGAATTTAAGAAAACCTCATGTCATGGACTTGGCATTTCAGAGGGAACATGATTACATCCAGAAAAAGCATAAGGATCAATCACGTTACTTTGTCTGGCTGAGAAGCAGTTGCAACTTGTTTTGTCCTATCCAGTCCCATTACTGCTTCCACGTCCCAGGTGAGGGCATTTACTGAATCTTCTATACAGCCCAGAATAAAAACAAAGAACTGGACATTGATGATACCTCAACCTTCAAAGGATGCCTGATGTCACTCAGTAATTTCATTTACATGCTTAACCATATGAAGGAAAGAGGTGGGCCCTGTCCGCCCCCTCCCCCCATATAGAGCTTGCTCCTTTCCAATCACTGCCAATTGAACTGCCTTTTTATAGTCTGGAATACATCTGCTAAACAAATAATTCCCTCACCACGGTCAAACTATTCACTAAGGCTGCATTACTATTACTATTAGTCTTCTCATCATTCCTATCACCCATCTTCTCCCACTTATGACTGCATGATTGTAACTTTGTTGCTTGTATCCTTATGATTCATATTTATATTGATTCTTTCCTGATTACTTATTTGTACCCTATAACTATCATTAAGTGCTGTACCTTATGATTCTTGATGAATGTATCTTGTATTTTTCTGTACACTGAGAGCATATGCACCAAAGACCAATTCCTTGTGTGTCCAATCACACTTGACCACTAAAGAATTCTATTCTATTCTATTCAATGAAATTTCAACAGAGTACCCATGCTGGTAAATCCTCTCCCTGAAGGAAAGAGAGCTTCAGAAGACAACTGCTGTTAGATAGCTCTAGTCCCAAAGGCTGAGGCAGTGCACTGTGGCCAATTCAGGTCATTTGGGAAGGTCTCAACTGGCATATGGCCTCTCATTCTTATGTAGCATTAAATGTCACAGCCTAGTGGTAGCAACCAGGGAGAAGACTTCTAGTACTGGCTCCTTGCTATTGCTCCAAGTGAAGGTGTCAATATGTTGTTAAACTGCATTCCAAAAATCAGGAATTTACCCATTACTTGAGAACTTTGCTTAAATCATGCATGGACCATTGAGAAGAAGATAACATTGCACTTCTGGACAGAGGTCTATCTACCAGATTTTAAATTATGGTTCAATGAAATCTGTTAATTCTCAGCATTTGAATTAGCAGGGTCACCTCAGGTTAGTCACTCACACTCAGTTCTAGGAAGGAGAAACTGGCAAACAGCTTCTGAAAAAACTTGCCAAGAAAACTGCAGGGGGTCAGTCCAGGCAATTGTCTTTAGTTAAAAAGCTAATTCAAAGGCATACAAAAAAAGCACACAAAAAAGGTCTAATGTAGATCATCAGTACCATCTTGACTGTGGAATTGGTGAGCAAATTTTAGATAGGATTACATCTATCACCTTCACTCAATCAGTTCAGAGTTATGCCTCCTCCTAACCAATTCATGAAGGATAAATGTCTTATTATAAACAGATTTGGCATTCACTAAAGGCAATAAATAGGGAGACCAGGGGAGAGGCAGATGAATTAGAAGAAGGGACAGGCACCACCCTGTCAATAACCCCTTTCCTTGAAAAGTGAGATAATTAGTGTCGTATTTCCTTCCGTCACTTCAAAAATGTGCCTAACTGCCCTCATAACCACTTAGTGCCATCCTGGATCCTTACCTACATTCAAAATTGGGGCCTACCTATACGAATGGAGTTATCAATTATTTGATTATATGGTGATTACTTTTTTTTTTTTTTTTACAAAACCCAAATACTGCAAATGTTGCATTCTGAATCTCTTGCTAAATTTAACCTTCCACAGATAAATAGTTGTTCCTTTATTAAGGCAGATTATATCTTCTCTGAGATTTCTGAGACAAGAGTTTTCAGAGGTGCGTGTGTGTTTGTGTCTGCTTTCTCAGCCATTACTTTCTCAGGACACCCTCCAATCAGTCTGCTTCTGTTAATCCTGGCAGGGTTTATTTGTGCTAAACCAGTTATATCCCTTGAAATGACACAGCAACAGATATACTATGTTCAAAGAAATCTTGGGAACCATGATCTTCCTGAAAGCATTCCAGGGTGGTAAATTAATCAGATTCATAAATCTGAGGATAATATTTGTTTATAATTTGATTACTAAACAACTATTGTTGCATATTTGATTATTTGTCAGAACAACTCATTGATTCATTTTTGCCAAATATAAATGATACTATTTTAAGGTTAGGAATTGTTCATGCCAGTGTGACAGAAACATACCATGTTATCAGGCTTTCTACAGAGAACCCCAACAATAATGCCAAAGGAAAGTGGCTTTTTGGAAAAAGGATTTAGGTAAAACAAACAACTACTGATTTGGAAATTTACCTAGAAGATGAAGAAATGGCAACCACAGGCCAATATTTATTTTTTTTAAGCTCAAAAACAGCAGGTAGTAGATTGACCCTTTATTACTCAGCAGGATACTTTGATTCAAATCACAATTCAGTACCTCTGCAATCCTCTACAGTTAAATTGCTTAAATCCCAGTGTTTAAACAGCCTGTGTGCAAGATTGCTGACTAAGAGAAAAGACAAAATTAAATACATGTTTTATACTGCTTGCTTGTATTTTAGGTATTTCTTAAATAGAACAGCTTTTCAGTTGATTGATAGAACAATTAAATCATATTGAACTATAGATAAGTATAGCTTCCAACCAAATACAAGATATACCCTTAAACAATATTTTTGCATACATAAAACAACATTAAACACATTTGTTTATTTGAAAACAAAATGTTCAGTAAATGGTGATAGTTTACTGGGAGACGAGCATTTCTTATGAGATGAAAGTAAATTGACTCAAATGTTATGAATGGATTTTTTTTTCAATTGAAACTTAGGTTCAAATCATAGCCAGACAAGTTTTTCCAAGTTGATCATAGAATATTCACATTCATTTCAATCTAATTTAGTGAACTCAAAGCAGAAAAGATAAAAATAGAATGATTTCACACCTAACATCAATCCTTCTGGAAGAAGAATGGAATATATACAGTATGTGTGACAGATACATATAATAAATAATTGAATAAATATATTCTTTAACTAGTGATAAATATAACAATATCCATAATTGTATGCTAGGGAATAGAACATGGTCAAAATTAATCATTGAGATTATATTAACTGTAGATGATGTTATACTATGTTCCATACTCCAGATTGGTTGGCAGAAAATGTATGAAAAAGGATTGAAGAAGGTTGTCACTGAAGCAGGTCACAATGACTACATGGTAGGTAAAGACCCCAAGAAAGAAGCTTCTAAGCAAAATTATAGTGCATAATCTCTTGGGGCAAAGTCGTAACACATTCTCAAAAGGCAGGTATTTGTCATAGAATTCCTTCATAGAAAATAAATCTATGTTCAAATCAATGTTTTTTTTGTCAGAACACTACATATTTAATAGAATATTAAATAGTATCTCTTCAGTAAGAAGAGATACTATTGAGGTTCTAAAGATCTAAAAATGTTTCTATTTACATAGTGAGTTTAACTTAATACTTTACAAATGAGGGTATGCTACTTGTAATAAACTGGCCATGAAATTTTTTTGCTTTAAAGCCCACTCTGTACAAGTGTGCTAGGTGTATTGTGTCAGTAAATGAAAACAGCCTGAAGCTGCGTGGATTGACTGGTTCCCTAAAGGGATAAAAATGTAGTTATGCTTTTTCATATTTTCTAAGCATAGGTGTTCAGCAGAAGTCATAATGATGTCAATCATACAGTGACATCATTTGTCTGCCCTCAGTAGTTCCTAGATCAATTTCTCCTAAAGAAATCTTTTTTAAGGAGCAGGGTGGG
The DNA here is from genome assembly GCF_051295495.1 of Thamnophis sirtalis. Taxonomy (NCBI): domain Eukaryota; kingdom Metazoa; phylum Chordata; class Lepidosauria; order Squamata; family Natricidae; genus Thamnophis; species Thamnophis sirtalis. Next base: position 144,785,471 of record NW_028261382.1, on the reverse strand, counting down.
CATTCAACAAAACACAATTTAAGCAATCCTTCTCATAGTTCTAACGTAGCAAGCCATTTCTTTAGAACCCCTTTTCTCAAACAAGTTCTTTCTGACTAAAGGAAAACTTATAAAACTGCCATTTCCAAAATTGCAACCATAAAATCAGATTTTCAGTTCAACCAGCAAGATCAGCATGCAAAAGCAAGGCTGTTAGCACTTAGTGAATCAGGAACAAAGGGTAAATCAGACATGCATCACAGTACTCATCTTGTGATAGGTTCTATTTGTACCATATTAATTTCAACTGAATTCATTCTCCAGTTTGTGGTTAGAAATGTTCCTAAAATAATATATGTAAATAATTTAAAATCAATGCAAAATAGCATAAAATGACTCAAATTGAAAACAAAAATAGCTTTACAAAATACACGTATAAGCCTTAAAACAGTAGCATTTAAATGACCAGTTAGAAGCAAACTAAACTGGTGATAATAGTAGCTTTAAAAATGAAAGGCAAACTCAAAACATGAATACACTAGAATTAAAAGGAACCCAAAAGTTTTTGCTTTAAGTCAAAAAGGTTATAGGCACTAGACATGCCACTCTGGAGAGAGTAATTGAAAGCTCAAGATCTTCAACAGAAAACATCCAGAACAGAATTTTCCAGAATGGTCTTAAGAGTTTGGATACAGACAGTGAAGGGCAAAGACACATTCCAGCTTTCATTGTTGGAACTGGTCCACTCTGCATACAACTATAATTATAGCATTTGAATGTAAGCATATACAAACATCATTTTTTTTTAAAAAAATCTCATTTTAAAGTTTTAAATAATGAGAATGAAATGTACATATAATTAAAAGTTAACTCTTTACTGACCAAATACAGAACACCTAGCACTTTACAGAGCTGCAATTTCCTTAGGTATTCTTAGAATTCTTATTAATTTTAACGTTTAAAACCTGAGCTAGATTTTTTTCAATTCCACCTTATTAAAAATGCCAAGAGGTTTCATTTCTGTTTTGCTGTTAAACAGGTTGTAGAACATACACACATATAAATGTGGTGTCAAAGAAGTTATTTTATTCTAAGTCTGAAACTCAGAACTAGAATCTTAATAATATTTGAAATGAAAGAAATTTTAATGATGGCCCCATGCTTCAAATTAATGTCATTTTAACTTAGATTGTTATCAAAAATATCAGTATTGTACTACAGGTGTTTTCACATTTTTGCTATTTAGCTTTGCTTTCTTTTATAACAGTTTAAAATAGACAATGATTACAAATTGCAAAGCATCCATGTACTAGATAAGTAGTGTTTTGGGAACAAAAGTGTTGTTTTAAGCAAATAAGGAATATGGTTACTAAATATGTTGAAGGCCTGAGACAATCCTAATAAAAGAAATAAGAGTTTGTATTAAATGTTAATTTAAGAGTAGATGCATTAATTCTGTTTCTTCACTCTTGAACAGCAAGAAGTTACTTATGGCTTCCAATTGTTTATCTCAGTACCTAAAACTATCAAAAGGTGGAAAAGAATCAGATTTGTGTATTACTTCCCAATTTTTGCATTTTTGTCCATTTATAATGTCATTATTTCCTCCAGAAATCAATAAAGGTATCTAAAAATCATTCACTGAATTCATTTGCCTTAATTTGCTTTACTTTCATAACTTTCTTAAAAAAATAAAATCTTATATCTAATATTTGCATATTTTCTAAAACATTTCTTCTATTTAATGCTACATTTTAAGTGTTTTATTTTTAAATATTTATTTAAAGTATCTAAACTGAGTCTTAAGAGTTTTATCACAGCTTTTACAAAATCATGACATAAATCTTACACACACACACACACAGACCTACCTTTACTGTATATGTACTTTTTGCTTCTTATGGTATTTGATCTGTTCTTTATTTTTTATGTATGTGTGATAATTCAGCACAAAAGCATGGTTAGGCCTATTAACAATCAAAGTGATAAAGCTGAGTAATATTACCATTAAGATAAGATCAGAATATCAGGGTTAGTCAGAATAACAGTTTTTCATATAATAGCAATTCCTTTGGTTTAATATTCTAAATATGTCCAACGTTATTCTATATCCAAATCTGATTATGTTTATAGATATAAAAAGTAATACAATATAAACCTATGTGTATTTCCTTGAAAACAAACCTCAATGAATTTAATGGGGCTACTCTCCAGAAAACTGGATTGTAGGTTCCACCCAGGATGAAGTAAGATGACAGCAAAGGAAGGCCAGTATCACTATTTTTGACACTTGTAAACATTCAAAAGTCACATCCTTCAAATGATATGGACCAATGAAGCTGGAAGGTATTTGCACTGAACCAAACAATCTGGTATCGTGGTAATCCACCTCAAGGAAAGACCCATTGCGTCACAGGTGGTGCACAGAATTCAAGCTAAGGAATGCACCACAATTTTCCAACATATGGGAAAGCTAGTTTATCCCAGAGATAATCTATTCAGACTGAACCCCCAAGATACTTAATAGTTCATAATACAGTTGGATATTTTAAAAAAAGCCCTCAAGAAAGGAACATGAGAAATTCTTTATGTATCACTTACTGAATGCCATACAAACTTTGTTTAAATTCTTCTACACAAAGCAACAAAATACAATTCAAAACACTACAAATCTGATTTATTTCCTGATACATTAAGTCAGAAAGTACTGCTTTGTGTAGTAAAATGTAAAAGTTTGATATATGTAAACTTTCAGTTTGTTTACTTAATATGAAATATAATTTATATATGTGTGTGTTCTGTTTATGTTGTATATTTATTTTCTTAATTATCCTTTTAAAATTTTGTATGAGACACTTTCCACTCTAATATATTCACAGCTTCACTCACTTAAAAGAAAATGCTGCTGATGTCATAGACATGATGCTCTATTTTTTCAATACAGCAGGGATTATTTCATTATCTCTAGTATTAGTATATACATAATTTGATTGTAAGATATAAACTCAGACCATAGCATTTAAAATTTACTCCATTTCTGAATTTATTTTTAAAATTTTAAATCACAAAATGTTAAACTGGAAAAAAGGTCACAGATAACAAACACTAATTCTAAGTAGAAAAGACGCAGAGAACCTGGGGAGCTCATAATGGGTTTTAAAACTAATGGTACCAAGACATGACTGCTTGCTTATCTAATTTCTTCCCATATTGTATTTTAAGAGATGTCTACTGAATTATCCAGCATATTTCACTTTCCCCTGTCACCAATCTTACTTGCTGTATTGCCCACAGCTTCTCTATAATTAGTTGGATGGACAAGGCATTTTAAATCTATTTAACAGTATAGAGCCTGAAGAACACTATGTTATCTAGGGGTGTTCCCTCCCCCACCTTCTACTCTCTTTGCTCTCAATAAGTTCTTCTTATACATCTTCTGCAATAGTTCATCCTCCTGTCGCCCAAATTAATAAACCCTATAATTAGAAGGAGGAGAACTCCATAACTTGCTTTCTTCAAATACCCAAACAGCATCTCTTCCAGAAAAAGGGAGGGGAAATGCATTGGTAATCATTTTGGTTGTTCTTCAGAAGCTTCTTTCTACAATCATTGCATTAAGATAACAGTTCTTGATCAGTAGACTATTGTCAAAAATAGTAAATTCTGTGCAATCCTGCAAATTTTCAATAATCAAACTCACCAAATAACAAATTACAATTTTCAAAGGCGATGAACTAACAATTGCTTCCTGATGTTCCTGTTTGCGACCCAAGTTATATATCTGTGATTGTTGCCTGAATATATTCGGCTGTTTTCTATTTTCATACAATACCTATGGGAGGTACATTTACTCCACCCTTAAACTCTACTCAGCAAGTCCCTCTCAGGCACTCTCTTAGCTGCTTACAACTGAAATCAACTTTTGAACTTTGCGTTTCATATGTACTTAGTTAATGCCCTGTGAAATACCAGGTTTCTGCTGAACTGCACCACCTCCCCCCTTTTTTTACCTGCTGGCCAGACTTTGTCTGCAGTGCTGCCTGAAAGGCATCAGGTGGTAGTTCATGGCGTCCAGAAGTAGCTTCTGGCAGACCGGGTCGGTACGCATGAAATCCACCGACTGGACCCGCTCGACAAGCTCTGGAGCCGGGATGAGGGCAAAGCGTAGGCGCTTCATGAGGTCCGGGGCGTACTGCATGCGGGTCTCCCGATCGTGCTCCAGCCACAGGACGGACATCTGGAAGAGCGCCAGCTCCGATTCTACCGGGGGAGGCAACGAGTCTAGCAGGGCGCGCATCTCTTCGAAGTTGAGCAGCAGCACGTCCTCCACGAGGTACTTGTTGGCCAGTTTCTTGGTCTCTTCGAGGCCGTGTAAGGCTGCAATCTTGCACACTTGCTTGTAGTTCTGCACTGAAATCTGGTCGTTGAGGAACTGAACGCACAGCTTGGTGACCTGCGGGATGTGCAGGATCTTGCTGACCGACAAGACCTCCTCCACCGTATCCAGAGAGAGGGTCACGTTGGCTGTATACAGGTATTCGAGCACCAGTCGCAGTCCGATCGACGAGCAGCCTTGCAACACCAGGTTGTTGATGGCCCTAGGGCTGGTCAAGAGCTTGTCCTCCGGAGAGGAGGAGGGCGTGCCGGGCTCCTCCTGCTGCTGCTCCTTCGGAAGCAGGCCGTCCTGAGCTCCTGGTCCAACGCCCAAGGGGTGATTAACCCCGCTCCCCCCCCCGCCGCCGCCTCCCCCGCCTCCTCCACCGGCGGTGCTGGAGAAGAGCGATCGGAAGTATTGGGAGCAGGAGGCCAGCACGGCCTTGTGGCAATGGAACTGTTGGCCTTGGGCCGTCAGGGTCACGTCGCAAAAGAGCTGCTTCCTCCACAGCAGGTTGAGGCCGTGAAGCAGATTGTCGCTATGGCTGGGGTCGAAGGTAGACGTCCTGTCCCCGGACCGTGACATGGCGAGCAGCCTCAGCGCACCTGACTGGAAACCCACCTCCGACCTGGGCAAAGAGGGGCAAGGCGGGGGTGGGGGAATAAGGAAAAATGAGTGGTTGGGGGGGGCACACAGGGTAATAAACATGGAGCTTTACAGGCCTAGCTTGCCCACCCGACTTGCAAGAGCCGAGAGGCTTCCCATCCAGCCGTCCCCTTCCCCTCATCGCGGCAGCCTTCGGGCTGCATGACATTTTCTGCACCCCCGCCAAGGGGCTTAGTCCTTCATCGGCAGGCGAGACGGGTTCCCTCCCCAAAGTGGGTGGGGGTTGCGGGCACTACTTTCTTTCCGCCTAGAAACCGAGACGCGCGCGCCACTTGCGAGCAGCCTGCTGTCTAATTTGCAACGGGGCATTTCCCATGCTGGGGCGGGGGGGGGGGGAGGAAGAGGAGATAGAAGAGTTTGGGGTTGTTGTTCCGTAAGCTGGGAAAGCTCGCAGAACGGCTACCCGGTGACCCAAAGGGAAGGAAAGGAAAGGGAAAAGAAGCCACCCCGTCCTTCCAAAGTCCAGAGCCAGGCCATCACTTGAGCCAAGCTGACTGAGGTGCCCCCTTCGGATGCCCCTCCCCCCTCCAACTGCGCCTTTCCCGCCTTTGCAAGCCACTGGTTCTGCAGAGCGAGAGACGCTTCGCCTTGAAGCAGTACGTGAAAAGAGGGAGGGGAAGGTTCTCGGTGCCGAGCGAGGGGGAGCGCAGACGCGTGCACCGAACTCCTGGCCAGACCTTCTCGCGCCTGCTGCATTCTAGCACAGGGGAATAGGGGCGAGAGGCTGGCCGGTCGCCTCTGCGCCCGCTGCTCATTTTGTCCGGGCTGGGTTTTCCTCGGGGTGAGAAGCGGCGGCGCTTTAACTCGGGCAACTCTGGGAACTTCGGGGGCGGGGAGGGAGGGGGGGCGAGCTCGGAGGGCCTGGGAGCTACTGGGAAAAAGGAGGAGGAAAATACAGGCAGGAAAAGTGCCCCTGCGCCGCTAGAAAGAGGAAGCCAAGAGCGCCCCTGCCAAAGTCGCGGGACTCTTGAGGGCGGAGGCGGCGGGGAATGAAAAAGACGAACGAGCCTTAAAAAACCTGCTGCCAGTTGCACCTGTTAGTGGTGAAGAGGAAAGGGACCCGCGGTGGCTTTAGCCCGCCTCGGGGAGAGCAGAGTCCGCCACGGCACGGCAAGTGTCGCCGCCGCCGCCGCCGCTTTTCCTCTGCAGGATTCCAGCGAGGACTGCTACTTCCATTGTACCGTCCCGCTTTTTTCGGCAGTGCTTCCACTCCGCGCTTTCTCCTGCGACCTGGAGCGTCCCCTTCGCCGGCCACTTTCCCTCCCAGCAGTCAGGTTTTAAGAAACCTCCAAGAGCCTCTCCCTTTAAGTGGATCTGGTCATTCCTCTCCTCCATCCACATATACACACCTCCCATTCTCCCTCCCCCCTTTTTCCCTCCTCTGGCCATTTCTTACAATTCGAGTTTATTCTCCAAAGACGTGTGTGCAATACAAGTGCCCCCTCCGTACTTCTCGTCCACGGAAATCACGCGCATACACACACACACACACCGGCATACACCGTCTTCACGACAATAAACAAACCACAAGAAAATACAGCCAAGACTGTTAGACCGAAGGCCAGAAACTTACCTGCTTCACAACCAGCTGCCAAAGTAAAGGTTCACTTAAGCTCCCCCCCAAAAAAATCAATTGTCCTTCCTTTTTAAAGGTTTGATCGCTCTTTCAAAACAAAAACAAAAAAACCTTCTTGTTCCCAATTCCAAGCAGTCACTCTTTACAATTTATTTTGTCGTACATCATTTGATCACCATGAATTAGCAACAGCAAGAAAATGTACGAGAGGGAGAAGGGGAGAGAGAAAGAGAGAGCGCGCAGAGCTTTCTGCAAGAGAAGAAGAAGAAAAAATGTACGTGTGACAAATTATGCTACCAAGAAACAACACATCATTATCCTTGGGCCTGGGGCTCAGTGAGTCGTAACGAGAGTAATAGGAAATCCACGGTTGGGGAGAGAAACGGTCGTGCATGGCCAGTGGAGAGAGACCATACAGGGGGATGGATGCTGGAGAGACTCGCAAAATTATGGCTCAAGGCTATTGTAAAAATTGTCGAGCGTAAATGACTGCGATTTCAAACATCTTTGGAAGAAAGAAGGGGAGAAAGCGACCCCCCTCCCTTCCTCTGCCTCTCTCCTTTCTCTCGTCTCTCTCTCTATAAAGAACCGTCAAGTTTTAGTGCGCATTGCTAATTAGTCAATTTCTCTCTGCCTTCACAGGCTGGCGACTTTGCTGCTGAGCTGAAACTGCTAATTTCTGTGACCAGCTTTTTTTCTTAGCTGTGATCTGGATGAATGAGTAGCTGTCTCACAGAGATGACAAAAATAAACTCTAACCCCCCCAAAAAATTTCCACTACATCTTTCTCATGCATAGATTTATGATCTTCAGACACCAAGTGCAATATGCAAACTTTGGTGCCTATACAGTATGCTCCCAGTTTCATACTAGCCATTATTTTCTTTTCTGCCCCCTTCCTTGTGATGGAAACTCTGATCTAGGTATAAGAGATATTGCCACCCTCTTAACTCTATGTTATTAGCTTGACGGTACATCCTGACGGTTCATGCATCTGTGAAAGGAAAAGATGGAGGAATGGAGGTAAAATGAGGCTAGTGCATAGTATTGGTACTATAACTATTCCATTTTAATAGTTCATCTGTGCCATCCAAGATTTATGCCCTTGTTTGGAAGCATATTTTCGCTATCATTTTGTCTGGTT